>NC_139345.1:42658257-42935757 GCF_055883805.1 Amblyomma maculatum | reverse complement strand
GAGCGCCTTGACTCTGTGATTAAGCCGCCTTCGGAGGACGAATGTAATGTGATGAGCTCTCATTAAACTTACCTGAATTGGAAGACGCAACCGACCGTCTGGTGCATTCCAAAACCCCAGGACCTGGTGGCCTTTCGGACGAACTTTACAAGACGTTTAAATATGCTTTATCTTCTGTCCCACTCCAAATTCTTGAGACCAGTATTGATGTCAGGCTTCTGCCACAGTCCTTTACCTAAAGCCACATTGTCTTAATACCAAAAACTGACGTTAAGGAAATACTCAGTTTTGTCGATGACTGCAGGCGTATGACTCTGTCTAATGGTGGTTATAAGATTCTCGCCGAAGTCCTCTCAAATCGATTACAGCCGGCAATGTCTACTTTAACTGAACTGATCCAACATGTAGCTTGAGGGGACGGTCACAACGATCTAGTATACATTGCAGTTTTTCAGTATCGCAGTGACGACCACGTGCAGTTAACACTGCTACAAATTGGCTTTACAAAGGCATTTGATCGAATGCCCCAATCGTTTCTCTCTCTCTTCCCTCTTTTAAATCGTGCAAATCTCGATTCAGTTGTTTCTACTGCGGTACGCCTTTGTTGCAAAGAATTTCCTGCACACTTGATTGTAAATGATTGTCTCTCACAACCGGTCCCCATCTAGTCCTCTGTGAAAAGAGGATGTCCGCTGTCCCCTCTCTTGTTTGCTCTATACTTGCACCCACTTTAAATAAGGGTCAGAAACAGCAGAGTAGTCAGTGATTTTCGTATTATGGGTCACGAACTGAAGGTGTTAGCTTACGCAGATGACCTCGCGTCTTTCTGCGCTGACAAGCCAATCACTGATCAGGTTATTCGCTTAACAAAAGTGCTCAGATCAATCGTTCTAAGAGTTGCGGTTTGTGGTTTGGTATATGGGGCTCGATACCTGCTGAACATGCAAGTGTGGCATGGACATCTAGGCCACCCAGGTATACCTTCGAATCCCTTGGAATACCTGTAGTGCGTATTACTAGAGGGACAGTGTGCCAACTCTTCAGCGCCACGCTCAGTGTTTTGTCTATCATGGTCTGGTCTATTTTTAGCAGGGATACCGCCTGTAGTCTCTTTCTAACGATTAAAATTTAATATTCTCTCCAAATAATTCACTGCGTAAGACTTTATATCCAGCGTTTCCACAGAGTGTTCGTTATTTTTATGTAGGATTCGTCTTTTGAATCTATCAAAAGTGATAACCTTTCCCGGCCTGTAACTGCTATCTACTCTACATATATGTCCGACAGGTAGAATCGTGCCTAATGCTTTTCCCTGACACTTTTCCCTCGATAGTACTTGTACTTATCCAAGCAAATTTATTTCATGTTTTACTGGACCTCATCCTCTCTTCTAACATTTCTGATCATCCTTCCTTATGGGCTCTCTTGTGTCTGCTGTGGTTTTTTATTATACTGATGTCTCACCAACTGGCCTACTCATTTACCCTGTTAAGATCTCTAATTACTCATTTATCCCCAGAGTTCCTGTTTTGAGCGTCAAAGAAGCGTTTGTTCAAAGATTTAGTTACTATGCTTTGCCTCCACCCATGTAGCATTTCTTGTACTCTGGTTTACCGGAACAAAGTGTACTCTAAAGAGTACGAAAAATGCCTCTCTCGTCATGCACAAAGACTTTCTTTTATGGACTACATACTGAGATTCTGCCCGTTAAAACATGGTTAGGAAAAGGGGGCATTTTTGTGTTTACGATAAATTGCCGCCTTTTCGATTCTCTAGAAACCGTTGAGCATTGTTTCGTCGATTGCAAAAACGAAGTAATGTTCTGTGATTTTATGCAATGGACATTGCAAAAAGGACTTAACACCGCATTCTGTGCTATATCTCACTGCACTACCATTTGTTGATGAGCCCTTAGATGTTTCTTTCTTTATTGGATTACACAGCCTCTGAAAAATGCGCTTGATGGACCGACATTGTGAGCCTGGTGTTTCTGCAAAACACCAACTTTATAGTATGATCGTCTTTTTGAGGGAATTGGCTGCGCAGGTCTAGTTCGAACTGAAGTGACACTCACTCCAGTTATGGGCCGTGTACGTATTGCCTCTTGTCTAGAGTTTTGTTCTGCGCATCGTGTTAAGTTGAAGCTGTTTTCGTAATAATGTGTACATAGTTCATATATACGTCATTGTTTCAGTGTAATAAATACCATGCTAAAATAACAGCATAGCTATCTCGTGCAGTTGCCAGCGAAGCTGATTTGTTCGCGCCACTGTGGGTTCAAAGCATATGCTCGGCACAGTTTGGCCATGTTTATTACATTTCTTTCTACGAGTATAACTGTCTACATACCAACACACAAATGAAACTTATTGCCAGAATGGGAGCACTAGAGCTAACGCACTAAAAATTAGGCGCGTATTATAAGCCCAGTACGGTTCTGTGTTAGAGACAGGGCATGAAGATGGAATTCTTTCAAGAAGCCAAGCAGACGAGCACAAGTCCACTTGTCTATACGTCGGCTTGCCCACTAAAGCTTCCCCTCAACCTCCAGGTGACACAAAGATAAGAAGAATAAGAATAATGTTTATTTAACATCTTGAGGATGTTGGGTGCGCCGGCAAAAAGCCAGTAGAAAGGCTTGACGAGGCCGACGCACCCTACAGAGGCATTGCAGTGGTACATAGCATAATATCATTTTTAGAAACAAGAACAAACATAAAACAATCGATTTTTTATTATTTATACATTCGTTCATACTGTTTATTTAATTCATGCGGGAGAGTGTAGCTCGGCATTTGGTAACCATAATTTGTTCGGATCTTAGGTACAAGCCATTTGGGTGTCGTTCGTGTAGCGCATATTGACTCTTTGCGTTGCAATCCTGACAGCTTTATTACCAGGCAGTTGTTATTGTGAACACCGATTTCATACCGCCGCAAGAGTAAAGTTTCGTATAATTGTGGCAAGCGGATAATTCGAAGTTCATTGAAAATTGGTTCAGTGTGTCCAAGATGTTTTGGGTGACCTCGTTGGCTACGCAGGTGGCCTGGATGTTCGTGGAAAAGTTCACGCTCCTGACGCTAGCCAAGAGCGTGATCACGCACAACTCCCGCTTCAAGGTGACGCACAACGGCCACCGCACCTGGCACCTGCACATCCACGACGTGCAGGAGAGGGACCGGGGAGCCTACATGTGCCAGATCAACACGTCGCCCATGAAGTCTCAAGTGGGATACCTCAACGTGGTCGGTGAGTGACTGTCTATCAGCTCCTGATCACTGACGGGAATACGGCGCTCTACTGTCTCGCTTTCATTGCTGGATGGTACTTTAGTATGCCGGGCACGACCAGGGCAGAGTGGGATAGGAATCGGTTGTGTTAATAGGGCCGAATAGCCCTTGAAATTATGAGTCAAGTTAGTAATATTAGTGCATTCAGGGAGCAGGCAACGCATTAAACGATGACAATCATGCTTCAGCTATTACCTGGCCAGAGGTCGTGCTCCCGAATCCCGGCCGTGATGGTCGCATAAGAAAACAAGTATCCGTGCTTTCAGCGACAATATTATGCATAAAAATTTAAAGCAATTCTCCTCACGTAATCGAGCAAGTATATTCAAAATGCGTTTAATTCCAGAGTAGTACAGAGACGACAGAGGCCTAAAAGCGTACGGACTCAGACTTAACCTAGTTCCAACTAGAGATTATATTTCCGGTCAAGCGGTGGCAAAGGGAACAAATTAGAGCTCCTTACTGGCCCTGCCGGCGGATGGCGCCAAGGGACCTGTGGAATATAATTTCGGCCACAACGCGAATATCGTAACGACATCCACTCAAGTAGTGCTGTCTCCTCGTTCATTAAGTTTCACTAAGAATGCGCGTGCGCTGCCCGGGCTGCAGGGAAGAGCATAGATTCCTTCGTGCCACGCGGTGGCCTGCCCACCATAGAACGCTTGTCGACGCGTGCACTGTTCCAGCAGCACCGCAGCATGTAATCGCCATGGGGTTACCCGAAAAAAAGTTCGTTTCGATATTGAGCTTCTTGTTCTTCTTTTAGTTCGGTGCCGTTTCTCTTTTCGGCTCGGCGCCGTGTTATTCTTTCGGTTCGCCTTCGTGTTCTCCATTCGTTTCGCTTTCGTGTTCTCCTTTCGGTTCGGCGCCGCCGTGTCCCCCATTCGTTGTGGCACCAAGGCCACCGTCGGCAAACCAACAAGAAGTAAAAACATTTCGTGCCTTATAAATTTGATATTTTACGCTTTGCGGAGCGTCAAGAGAGTAAAATAAACATTTCACGCACTTTTCTATGCCAACTTCGACCATCTTCTTCCCCAAACCCAAACAGCGGAAATAAGGTGATCGCAGCTGGCAAAAGGAACGGGTAATTGAATATATAGTAAAGAAGCCTTTGCCCTGATTTAGACATAACTAGGCGTATGTTAACAACGCCCAATGTACAGCCTAACAAGGCCTCGCTAGCAATTGTTGATGACCACAAAGCAAGCGAACAGGAAATCGCTTATTGGCATTGGCTTGTTGTCCGTTTACGTTACACAGTAAATTTGTTATAAGTATTTTGTCTGTATTTCATGTTTATTCTTGACGTCTCTTCAAAAGAATTTCTAACTAAGAATCGTCAAAAGAAAGTCATCTTTGCATATCGCATTAGCCTTCTTGAGAAGCTCGCCGCAATCATTACCCAAGCTTTTACTGGTAGGCTTGTCACTGACTCAAAAACAGCAGATTAAAATTAAAAACTAAACGTAGCAGGAAGCACACGCCTTAAGTATCACTATGCGTGCTGGCTCGCATTGTACAAGGCAGTTTTATACTTTGTTTGTGTTAAATGTGATTGCTTGACCCCCTTTAATAACACAAGCCAACTCCATGGCCACTGACTCACTGAGAAGAAGATAGCAAATAATTATACTAGTATCGGGACTGATTATTAAGGTTCCTTATATCATAATTTCCTTTTTAGACTAATATTCTGGCGAAGAGCACTGCCGCTGATTGAAAACCAGAGGTCATAACGGGATTAACAAGTGATACGACCAGTGTTTACTGTGGGTAAAGTGTCCACGCCTCTTTGTGTGCAACCAAAACAACTGCATGTTTGCATATATTGCTCTGCATATCGTATTGTTTGCCCTTAGTAATCCGTTGTAGAACAGCCTGTGGAGAACATTGATACCTGAACAGATCTTTGACAGGTTACATGTGCAGTAAACGGTCTAAATTGTCGCAAGGTTGGAATACGGTTTGCTTCGTGTTCAGAGCATAGCGCTTTCAATATTCAAGCCAAAGATGGCCTCAATTTTTCTTGTCTTTCTTGCTGCCATTATTATGCTCTGGCCGCAACCTTGAGGACTTGCAGTACTGGTAAAATCAAAACCAGTACTATTAAGATCGAAACACTATCTGCAGTGCCACCGAAGATCGACAACAACCTGACCAGCGACAGCACAGAAGTCGCCGAGGGCAGTGACGTGGCGCTACGCTGCGTTGCACGTGGAACGCCGGAACCGGAAATCACTTGGCGCAGAGAGGACGCCCAGGACATCACTCACGACGCTCGCACGAAAGGTCAGCGACGTGCTGTGGCGGTCCGATGGCATATGTCTGACCCAGTAGCTGCAATGTTTTTTTTGTTGTTGTTGTTGTTGTTGTTGTTGTTGTTGTTGTTGTTGTTGTTGATGTTGTTGTTGTTGTTGTTGTTGTTGTTGTTGTTGTTGTTGTTGTTGTTGTTGTTGTTGTTGTTGTTGTTGTTTTTTTTTTTTTTTTTTTTTTATTGAACTTTCATGTGAACACGCTCTGTCCACGAAGCCTGCCCACGGCACTCATGAACCAAGAAATTCTTTAGCATTCAAATATCGCAGTTAACACGTAATATCTTCTTACAGCATGCTAATTGACCACCTGGTCCGACAGTCTACTAGTTATCACAACCGCGTTGGCTCTCTCTGCCAGCCACTGCTTGCGGCCAGAGTCATCATTGAGAAAATTTATCTACCAATGTTGCTCTGAGGTGTCTGCAATAAGGTCGGCTATAGAATTGGTTGCTTTGGTTTATAGGACTCAGCGTCCCAAAGCGACGTAGGCTATGAGGGACGCTGTAGTGGAGGGCTCCGGTTAATTTCAACCACCTGCGGATCTTTAATGGGGGATAACATGGCATTGTACACTGGCGCCTTGCATTTCGCCTCATTCGAAACTCGGCTACCGCACCGGGATTGAATCCTGGTCTCCCGGCTAAGTAGTCGAGCTCCCTAACTACTGAACCCCCGCGGCGTAGAAAATATACACTGAACTGACAGGCCCAGTTCGGGCACTGCGAGACGCATAAAATTCGCATTCCAAATGATCATGGGTCATGGGCCCATGACTGTAAACACACGTTCATCATGCTAGAGTCACTTAAATGCTGTTTGCAATCACAAATTTCATATCTGCTTTTTAATCTGACCATCATGCCAGATTAATTTATGTGTAATTACCACTTCTCCGCAGCAAAGCGAGAAAAGAAGCATCTTTTTAAGTTAACTCTTCTCACAAAACTGTCTTAATTATTGGAGTGTTTATTTCTTGGTTCGTCACTTACAACGAAATTTTCACCTTCACATCGTTCATTCCGCGGTGATCCCGTGGTTTTGACATGCGCCAAATAAGCAGTATAGTGCAGTCTTCACTCCCAAAAACAATGTAAAACCCCATGCCTGCACTGACAGCGCATACGTTTTACTTCGCCATCCGGTAGAGAAAACATGATGCCGGCTAACAGAAAAAACTCGCCGGTTGCAATAATGGCAAGTGTTCTCAGCGGTTGTAGAAGGCCAGAATGCATGTCGCTATCGACTGTGCTCAATTTCTGTTTGATGACAAACTCTGGAGACAAGCTGCTTAAACCATTGACGATGACATCGGATGCTAGAGAAAGCGTTGCGCTTGGCTGCCACCTTTCCAGCAGAGTCTGCCTGCTCCTCGCGTGGCAAAGGCTGCGTGCTGCAGGCGATAAACAAGAGTACGCAACCAAATGAAAATAACAGTATTTCGCGGCATCGCCCCCTAATTAAAAAGCATCGACCCGGTTACTAAAGTGGAAACTGTCAATGAAAGTAACAATTCAAGGGAACATCTAATTACGTATTCCATTAGCGATGTGAAAGCACTAGAAGCTGTTGATTTCTTTGCATCAAATTTTGTGCATTCTTTCGTTGTTGATACTGCGGAAACTTGCACGTTTGTCTGCACGTTATCAGATATCTTTTCGGGTAATTTGGCTAGTCGTTAGATGTTCCCTAGAAGGTGTTCACCCCTGGCGACTCGGATGCAATGAAGATACATCAGAAACATATAGTTGTCACTTCCGGCCTAGTGAAGCCACTTTCATTCCTGGAAATTTTGTGACCGACGCAGTGTCTTTTATTATTCGATTCGTCATTTAATGCTGTTGCATTAAAACGAGTGTGGTCAACAGCGCGTGCTAGCTCACAACGTTCATCAGTTAGGGGCCTGAGCGGCGCTGCTTGGATGCCGTTGATTAATCAGGGACATCAATCGAAGTATCCTATAAGACCTAAAATAACAGCGTAGAAACTTTTCACCAATCCGCAGCAACAGATGGTATACACGCTTACACGTAGTCCCTTGTTATATGCCCTAACGCGAAGCCGGACGCTGTGGTGTCGGCAGTGAGTTCACTATTGGTCTCCTATGCGCACCCTGGTGAGCCATCCGGCCCCTCATGCGCATCTTGAGCAGACAGCGATACTGAGGGTGCGTTGAGGGAGCAATTATCGGTGTCGTAGAGTCAAAAGTTGACGTGGCTTCTCCGCCACTGGGAGCTTCAAAGCCATCATCCAGGTCATCCCCTACACAGCAGGGCTGTAGGCAAAGACGTAGAGCAGGATGATTTCCAAGGTCATGTGCTCGGAGGCAGCGTACATGGAGAACTTTTCGACGATTGATTTCTTTAATTGTTCCTCAGAGCCATTGGTGCGTGGATGATCAGCAGTTGCCTCCTGAGTACTTGTTTTGCAGTAATGCAGACTTACTTATATGAAGGCCGCTATACAGGCCGATCCGCTGTGCATACTAAATTCGGGTGCAACGTGGGGAAAAAGAATGTTTTCGAAAAAAACTCAACTTCTGCTGAACTACCGGGGGACAAGACATTGGTTTCAGCATAGAGCGTCAAGTAATCGATTGCCACAGCTATACAGCTGCCGGGAAGAGCCCAGGTAAGTCATTGCGAATCTTCTGGAAAGGCGTTATTGGTGTTTCGATTTGCTTTAGAAATCACGCTGTTATTGGTGAAGTTTTCCACCGCGGTCAGACTCGACAGACTGCGTAGCATGTGACGTGGGCTGACAGACAGAGTCATCACTAATACGGTCTTGTATTTCTCAGGGCGTATGTATTCATTCCAGATAAAGTTCGCCTTGAGATGCATGCAGACGTTCGCCCGGACTGTCACACGAACAACAAGTAGGCAGGAGGTCTTTTCGATACGAAGTCCTTACAGTAGATGAGGTCCTTTAGCTAGCAGAAAAATGACAATCCGCACTTGAATGTGGCTAGAGTCGAAGATGCCTTGCCTTTCATATACTCAATGAATCGTACACTGAGTGCTGCTAAGCTAAAGTGGTACTGAGTAGCCCCGGCAAGGCGTTGTCATCGACCCTTTACCTACAGCTCCGCTAGAGTGGCGCAGTGATTAGGGCGCTGGCATACTGCGCCCAAGGACGCGGGATCGAATCCCGGCCTCGGCAGCACCTTTTCGGTGGAGGCGAAAAGCAAGGCGCCTTGTGCGATGTCAGTGCGCGTTAAAGAAGCCCGGGTGGTCGAAATTTCCGAATTCCTTCATTATGGCGTCTCCCATAGCCTTAGTCGCTTTGGGACGTTAAAACTTACAAACAAAACCAAATATTCATCAGTAGCTCATTAAAAGCAGTCGGTGTCAAGTCGGACGTGTAAATCTCGGTTGTGTCGAACTCTTGGAAGATCAGGCTCTGGATAGCGAGACGACACAACGGGTCGTTCAAGTAGGCAAGCCAGCACAACACTTCATGATTGCTTATAACTAAGAGTGGCCTTCTGTAGAGGTAAGATTTGAATCTTGACATGGCGACGATAATGGCGCCGCACCCTCTTCCCGCAGGTTTGAAAACAACGTGATAAGGCCGTGTGCCGACGGTCATGAACAAAGCGCAGTTTAAAAAGCGAAGCAAAAAAGAACGTTTTGCAGCAGTATGTGTGTCTTTAAATTCGAAAAGCCCTGAAGAACGGCGCTACTAATGAATTATTCGGGATTTCTCGATTCGCAGTTTCTTCGGTAAAGGGCACCTGGCTGAATATCACGAAGGTGTCCCGCCTGCACATGAATGCCTACCTGTGCATCGCCTCCAACGGCGTGCTGCCCTCTGTCAGCAAGCGGATCATCCTTGAAGTCAGCTGTGAGTACTAAATAATGGCCAAATATAAGCAAATATACCGAATGCGTCAGTTCCACAAAACACCCGCAGCATAGTTGACACGAATGAAGCCGTACTCAACTGCACAGCGCACCGTACCCATGATAACGAGGGTACGCGGTAGACAGCCACGTCGTGTCTTTCGAGACGATGGGGTTAGCATCGCCACTGAGAGAAACCTGCATGTTTCCAAAGCTACAATGGTCTTGACAGCTCGCGCAACTTGATGTAGAGTCACCAAAAAAAAAGCAGGGTGCGGTGCAGTCTGAAGGTGTGTGCGTGTGTGCGTGTGTGTGTGTGTGTGTGTGTGTGTGTGTGTGTGTGTGTGTGTGTGTGTGTGTGTGTGTGTGTGTGTGTGTGCGTGTGCGTGTGCGTGTGCGTGTGCGTGTGCGTGTGCGTGTGCGTGTGCGTGTGTGTGTGTGTGTGTGTGTGTGTGTGTGTGTGTGTGTGTGTGTGTGTGTGTGTGTGTGTGTGTGTGTGTGTGTGTGTGTGTGTGTGTGTGTGTGTGTGTGTTCAAGGATACGAAATTAGTCTTTTGAGGCCCCGCCGGAGTAGCGCAGTGGCTGCAGCGTTCGACTAATGTTCCCAATAATGCAGGATCGATCCCGGTCTAGGCGGCTTTTCGATGGAGGCGAAAAGCAAGGCGCCCATGTGCTGTGCAATGTCAGTGCACGTTACAAAACCTCCATGTGGTCGAAATTTCCGGAGTCCTCCCCTACGTCGTCTCTCATAGTCTGAGTCACTTTGGGACGTTAAACCCCTCAAACCAAACCATCAAATATTTTGGCCTAGCTTATGCAGCCGGCGGCTCAGAGACAGCATGTTTTCCAGCAACGTATACGTACGTGAATGACTATCAAGAGAGCGTTGGCGTGAGGATGGGCTGAGATATCATCGAGGTTCGCAAGCTGATTATTTTGGTAGTTCCTCTGGTTGAATCTCTACAACGCATGCATCAAAACCGGTATGCATAAGCCTAAACCTCCACATCCGCAGCATTTCGACAGCACCCATAGCGTTGCGCCACCATCGGTACATCCGGCTGACGTCTAGTTTAAACAAGTACTGTTCATTGCGTGCCTTTATTAACAAATATGCAACTTGATTGATGAAGTGTTTTTACTAAATTTATAAATCACTAACAGCTCTCGTCGGCCTCCAGTAAGGGTTCAAAGATTCGCAAATTTCTCGGGGGTCAAAACGGTGAACGAAGGTCACCAAAAGTGATGTCACTTTGCGAGTGTTTCGCCCGTTCAGCTAAGGTACATAGGGACGTCCTACTCGTGTCGTGTTTGACGTCACCTCTTGTGCACCTGCAAGAAGGCAGTGCGTCTCAGAAAACACCATTAGACGCTTCAATGCGCGTCTTGAAACTAACTTCGTCGTCAATAACGTCCGAATGTTCCTAAAGAAAATTTTCGCTTAATTAGTGCGTCAGCTATGTGCTGACAGCGAGGCCGCGAAATGTATCCCGGCCGCGGCAACCACATATCGATGGAGGTGGAATTGAATAGACGACTGTGAGCTGAGCACACGTAACAGAACCTCAGGTGTTCGCACTTCATCTAGAGTGGTCCACAACCCGTCACCTCTATCTTTACCTCAACACTTGCCGCACGATTCAGGTGTCCATCTCAAGAGTGAGACTATTGTTCCTGCTTTTTCTTATACCCGTCTTTTTTGTCACCGTCACACTACTTCAAGCAATAGGAGCCATTCGAACGCTCGGCTATGTTATATCCTCTCATGATGTTATCCTGCTCGCGTATTTTATTCCTGTGCCCCCGGATTACATTCAGGAATTTTCTACTTTTCAAGAAACCTGTCGGCCAAATTTGCCGCAAAAGTATTCTCATGTAGTGGGAGGCGATCTTAGGAACCGAAATTGTTTTCTTGTTACTTATTGTTACTTATTCTAAATTTAAGTAGTTTTCAGGCGGCTGCACAAGGAAATGACCTAGAATGAGAATTTTCGGATCCATTTGAAAAAAAAACATTCTGTGGCAGCTTAGAAAATTACGGATTCTATTATTACTACAAGTACATGAGAGAAGAAGCTTTGTTGAATCATTGGTTAGTTAGCTGGCCTCATATAAGGCTTATCGATGGATTCCGCAGTCCCATTGGCTCTTCTGACCAGAAGGATCTGCTCATTTAGCTCTAATCTGGCCAGAAGGGCCTCCCACTGATCTTTATTTAGGTATGTTGTTTGACGTTCTTTGTTTCATGATGTACACTAATATGTCATGCGCAATATGTATGTAATATGTTCTACAGGATTGGCGTTGATCCTTACCCACGGGCATATATCACTAAATGTTGTGGATTGTATCTTTAGCTTACGGCAGGAAAGCCCCCCAGTGTATCGAAAAGAAAATCAAATTTATAAATGCGCCCCGATTTACCGACGCCTCACTCCATGCAGGAAATGTTAAGAAAGCTGTATCAGTGGTGGCCGACCGCAGAGGAACAATTACCGCCAGTGTGTTGACATCCCCCAGCTCCATCACGGTAGCGAAAGTCTCCACCACATTCTATATTCAAGATGGAAGAAAATCAAAGGATGTGTTGACAATCTTAACAAATTCTCAGACAACATACAGAAAATCCCAAAAAGGAAGAAGTGGAACAAATGTACATCACCATCCTGACCACACTCGAAGAAGACTACACAGAATTTACTCAAACGATATACCTTAGGTACGGGGAGAAGAAGGGATTAAAGTGAATCTACATGAAGGTAGAGCGGTCTTATAGGATGCGCTGACTACCGGACACCCAACGCATCAACAGTGGAGAACCTACCGCACATCGAATCCAACTATACTCTGCGATGCAAACAATTATAGAGGGAATCGTATGATCTACACCACCACCACATAGAAAGCTAAAAACTTAAACGGCCATCAAGCTACAAACAGGCCCTTCCATCTAATATTACTATTAAGGCGAAAGCCTTTAATGGCTCGTGCTGTCGTGGACAAAATGTGTCCCGCTTTTGCTCTTCTCTGATTGGCCGAGGCGAGATGACGTCATAGAGGTCTCTGTCAATCACAGAGCACCACCACAGTATGCGCTAATGCGTGGCTTATATGATCATATTGCAATCAATCATCAATTACTAATTAACGACCAATTAAGTAATTCATTGATTTACTATTTGCCTACCTATTAACTAACAAATTGGTTAATGAATTCAATTAATTAATTACTAATTAGTGTCTGTTGCGTAGCAGAATGCGGCACTCAGGCTTTCGCCTTTCACTACTTTAGTCGCTAAAGTATGTTATGTTATGTTTTATGTTCTCAACACACGCCACCAAATCTCCCGTCGTACCGGACACTACGCAATAATAGCCACTTGCGGCTAAATGCGCAGTCGCGCCCATGATCTGGATCCCGAACCAGCTGGTCGGCGCCAGTTCTGACACCGACGTGACCCTGGACTGCAACCTGGAGTCGCACCCCAAGTCGGTGACCTACTGGACCCGAGGCGCAGGCCGTCTGATCCACCAGAACGCCAAGTACACGGTTGTCACCATGCAACACACCATGTACAAGGTACGCATGCAGCTCGTCATCCATCGGATCAGGGCGGACGACTACGGCGAGTACCACTGCATGGCTAAAAACACGCTCGGCGAGACCACGGGCACAGTCAGTCTTTACGGTGAGTGGTAACCAAAGGATAAAGTTTCTTATTTTTTGATTGGCGCTACGATTTACCATTCAACCTAGACTGGTCACGCAATGATGTAAGGCATATTACAACTTTATCAAACGCAACATTTATTCTGCATTAGCCTAATAAAGACAAATTTCTTTCACCGCTTACAAATTGTTCTTCTGAAGTCTGCGCGATACGTCGGTGCTGACTGCGCAGATAATTTTACAGCAAGGCGGACATTACGTACGCTATAGAAATCAATACTTACACTATTAACTAACTGGAATTAATGAACCAGGCCTTTAATTTCAAACCGTACAGGGCAAGATTATATTGCGAAACTGAAGGCCATGAGCACCGAAGGGTTACCCCTTTGTTTAATTTTCTTGACGGGCAGAGCGGTTCGAAATATCGAATGTCAAAAAAATACTCATTTAAGAGCTCATTGGGTTGGCTTTCCAACGTAGCCTTACTGCGAATAGTTTGGTCGCAAAAAAATTAACTTTTTCTACATCATCCAACAAACAAAGAGCGTTTGTAAGGCCTTCATTTTCTCAGTTTATAAGTTTTCCTTAAGATAAAAAGGAAAAATATGGTTAGTTCATTGCAGTTAAATAATCGTTTATTTATCAAACTTCACAAAGTACGTGACCATGTGAGTAGTTTTGGGCGTTTAAGCCCTATGAACCGAACGAAACAAGAAAAATTTGGAGGACGCTTAAGCTTCGCCTTCAAGAGTGGAACGCGATAGCTTTATTACATCGCAGGGGACGCTTTCCCAGCAGAAGCGCTACGGCGCAGCGATCACGTCAGAGGCGTCCGGCATCAGACGCTGCACCTAGCAGTTGCGCTGTGAGCGGAAAGAGGAGCCGCGTCGCCTAAACACCACTGGTCGAGTGACGCACGCTGGATGTTGGAAGGGGAGAAAACTTATTAAACGCAAGGGTATAGAGGCTTTACAAAAGTTAGCGCCATCTAGTGAAAGAAACAGAAACTGTGCGCGGCGGCCATGTTTTGCTCAGTCCGCCCGCGCCTCCCATCGAGTACGCTGTCAACGTGCGCCTTTGTAGAACCCGTGCATGCACCGAAAGGTGCATTGGAATGCTCACAAGCGATTGTTTCATTTTTTAACATCCCAGCAGTCGCTGTTAGCTACAAGCTCTATTCGGAATGATGCCAACATGTTGTTGCTTGCCCTTCTGCAGGCAGCGCACCGTCGCAGACGCGCACGGAATCAAGGTATACGCGTGTATGCGACCGTTCGTTTGCAGTCCTAATCGGCTTTACAAGGGTCATGTAAAGCATTACTACACGTCCCTCTGACTGGGAGCTAGCTCACAGAATGTGCTATCACCTAAAACAGCGAGGTTGTTTTGCGCGCTATGGAGCCTTGTGAACTTGAAGGATAAGCTTATGCTGCGATGGAAAACACGGGAAAAGGAGCAATCCATTTATAACGAACGCTATTGTGCAAATACGTTCTTTGAAACATTTTGTGCGCAGGTGGCATTTACCATTGTGTATTGGATTTAAGACACGGGCATGATTACCGAAACTACTTTTCACAGTCGTGCGAAATGGTAGTGCTTGGTGCAGAGAGCAATACGGTTGTCTAGTGTGCACGAGGTGCGTGTTTCACGCTGCAAAAGCAAGCGGCTGCCAAACCCGCGGCGTCTAGAAAAGCAGAAAAAGATGACATCCCACTAGTGTGTTGTAATATGCTCACGTGCAGCCCGTTTCGACCGGTCCACGTCCAGAGCGCGCAGCTCAGGTTTTATACCTGCCAGCGCGGCCGATAAAATAACGAAGCGTACGCTTCACTTTTATGTATGTTTTCGAGTCACCCGATGGTTCGCTAATTCACAGCTACCTGAAATTCACTGGAATTTTTAAATATGTCGATTTCTTGTTTATTCCTTCTGTCAGAAAGTAAACATTTGAAGCCGTAATCTCATATGAAAGCGCTGACATTGGAAGCTTCGAGGACCTCGGAGGAGGAGGAACTCGGCTGAAACGAAAAGAAATTTGAAAAGTCAACTCACATTACTGCGAAGTGTTTGTTCTTTGTGCAACTGGCTGCGTTCATAAAATCAGATTTATATTATATCATATCGTTATAGAAAAATTAGGGGGTCACTTGAGCTCCACCGTTAAAGGTATAACGCGATAGTGTCTCTCTCTCATACACACACACGCACGATGTTTTCTTTGTTCACGTGTTATATTTTAGCTCTTTTAATTATTTATTTATTTTATTTACCAAATACTGCAGGTCCTAACTGGGCCCTAGCAGGAGGGGCGAAAAGAATACAATGCAGTGAAATATGAATTCATAAAAAGTAACATACTACACACGAGTGTAGTATGTTATATGTTGTTATGTACGCTATATTTCTATGTTATGTATGTTATGTTATATTTCTATCATTTCTTTCTTATTTTTATTTTATTTGACGTTTTATATTTTTATACACCAATACGCATGTGTCAGCAACAATCGGCTTTCCATTCTGAGTAATTTGACACTTTTGAACACATTCTTCAATTATTTCAATTAATAAATTACACATTCTAAATTTTCTTCCTTAGTATCACCAAGCACTGGTTTTTCATTCTGTAACCTTTAAACCCTTACTTTCCAATTTTTCCTTTTTTTTAGTTTCTTTATTTCAGAAATTAATCAATTATTTACAAAGATTTTATTAACTCGTCATCGCCTATCGCACACCAATCAATATTCAATCACTGGAAGCACAAATTATCATGGCACTTTTTTTTTTTTTTACTCAGCCCCCGATTATTTCCGAGACTAATGCCAACTACTGCGTCGACGGCATGGGAAGGAGAGTGCTAAGCGCCAGTCCAGCTTACGTCAAATTACGCACGATTTTTTTATCATAAAATAAAATGCACCCTCGCTCATTTCACCAACCAAGTATCTTCCAGTGGGATGAGCGACGGTGATTGCGCAAACCAAGCAAACATACTCGCGATGTTCTCTCATAGGCGTTTAAGTAAACAGCAAAAGCGCACAGATAAAAAAAATCCCCATTACAGAACTCTGGATACTGTACCTGGATAGGGATGACGCTGCGGATTGCCGAGGGGCTCATACACGACTCATAGAGCAATTTGTAACTCCGCTCGGCAGCGCGGCCGGTGGGCCCCGCCACGTCTCGACTGTCAAAATACGCTTCTAGGCGTCGCTAACAGAAACCGCCAGGGACCGAAGAGAGGTCCAAGCACAGCACACTAGGTTAAAACGTGAAAAGCGCGAACAGAACGGCGAGCGCTCACGGACGGAGACGAAGCGATCGGATGAAGCGAACAAAATATGGCGGCCGGAGCGGGATCAGCGTGCCGCTCATGGTTGCCAGACGTACTTTTGTAAGCCCTCTATTGGGGCATCCTCGCACCGGTACCTGCGCGGCCCGAAGGGGAGAAGCGGGTGAGCGAAGATAGTGATCTAAAGAAAGGAAAGACGCTTGATTTTACAACCTGTGAGGGTGCACGGCGAAACGTCAGGGGCGAGTGGCGCGCCACGTGTCGGGGCAGCGCCGCACATGGAAGTTGCTTTTTATTTATGAAGTGCATGCCGGGATTTATCGCTCACGGCCAACGCCGCCGACGACACCGGCTTTTCTGCGACACGAGCTCCTTAACGCTACCGCTTTAAAATCAGCCGGTGTACAGTGCTGGAACACTGTCGCCCTGTCAGACAACAACAGTGTACAGGTAGCCCCGTGATAGCGGCGGCGTCATATCATCAAATATGGAGGTCTCCATGCTCTGGCACTGTAAAGCACCTATATGTTTGTTCATTTATAATGATTGCGAGTCCGCTGCTATCCTCCCTCATTCAGTGCCAGTCCTTGTTGCGTTTATCACTGTGCTGTTTCTGAAGATGAACGTTACATACACGCTCGCGCAGCTCGATGTCCTGTTGAAAGCGTTTCCTTGTTCTTAAATTCATAAACGGCAACTCAACAGTCACGAAGCCGTGGGAAGTAATAGCAGCAAGCAACGATCAAACTTCGTGCAAACCCTCTCCCTCTACATACATACTTCTTATTCCTCACTCATGTTGTATCCTCCTGACAGAAATCCCGGCCGGCTCCTCGCCTACATCTCATGGGACGCTGGTTACGAAAGGCGTCCGCGGAAAGCTGCTCGACGACGAGTGGAAGAACTCGCCACATTCGCGCAGCTCTGGTGAGCGTGATCGTTTTGAATTTTTACGAGCAGTTCATCCTATCTATTATATTATTACTTGAGTTTATTATTATTATTATTCATACACGAAGAATATAAAGCACGATGCAATGGAAACTTCGCAACAGATGTATCCTGCTGATAATATTCAGCAAAGCCAGGCTAGAAAGCTCGGAAAGCAACCAAAAATGAGGCAGGAGGCATCACGGAGTGTGATGGAAGTGAAAATGACAAGGATAAAAAAACAAAATACGGAAATAAAGTTTCAAACGTTGAGGAGCAGACTCGCGTTTTGAGATTCTAAGTTAAGGAAAGAAAATGTACTTGAGAAAATGTACATGTGATCCACGAAACTAATAAAAAGTGGAAAGTTAGACACCGAATTAGAGAGAGAGAGAGAGATCGTATGCAAGGCCGACCGAATGTCTTGTGGAGTTATAAGCTCGGGATGTTTTGCTGCAACAGCCCGGTCGTGGCCAACCAGAGCCTTCTTATCAACGCCTGTCAGATCGTAAAAATTCTGATTCAGGCCCTTTCCGACCACTCTCTCCTTCACTTCACAGTTCGCCAGCTTTCCATGCTTATCAAGCCCCAGGCTGGCCAAGCACATCCGTCACGCTAGACTGCGTCACGGAAGGTGTAAAAAGCATAGAGCGGCTCCGCAGTTGAATATGTCTATACGCTCGCTGACTACAGAGCGCGCACGTAGCAAATGAACAGTAAACGGCGCAACCACACTGGCTCCCTTTGGAAAAGGTATGGTATGAATAGAATTAATAATAGAAAATGAGTGGTGCTATATTAAGCAAGAAGGTACTAAAAATCACTGGTACACACATTTGGCTCGCACCAGACTTAACCAACCGAATATGGCTGCCGTCATGGGGGTAGCGCCAACGGCAGGGACATTACCGCCTCTTTAACGCTTAAGCCCTTTGCATTGCCAATCCTACCTTGCAGGTTCATCACCTAATCAGTGGCATGACCTGTACAGCAACCAGTCTGGTTCTTGGCCTCCGCTAAAGCCCGCTGTAGTGAACCTCAAAGGTGGGTTTAACGCTTCGATTCTCCATGCCGCACTTTGCTTCCGGAATTTCCTCACTTCCCACCAATTTTTTTCTCCTGGTGTACAGAACTACAGTTGTCTTCTCTTGAACATTATTATTTTCATTTACTACGTATTTAAGCCTGCTGTGCCTGACTATTTTTCACTCTTTTTAAAGCAGCCTCCAACTACAGTGTTCGTGTCACCGATTTACGTCGGCAGTTGCTAACTTCCCGTTCCTCGAGATCTCAGCGTAGTCCAGTAGCATGACCACGAAGAAGTTCGAGGAGGCGAAGTTGTGAGTGGAGAAACATGCGGATGAGGGAAGGGGGAAAGGTTTGGAGGAGAGGTGGCTATCAATCAGTGTCATGCACGTGTAAGCACGCGCTTTTTTTCTTCTTTTTTTTTTTTTTTTTTTGCTTTCTTTCGTTCTCTTCGCCACTGCCGAGCGTATCGTTCGCTACGAGTACATGAAGCGCTAGAATAAACCGCTTGACTAATAAAATGGGGTGTGGCTGGTGCAAAGGTTTTCTTATTTATTTAGGAATATTGCAGGCGGCTAATACTGTTCAGGCAAGAGTGCTTTATAGTGCATAAAGAATACTCTTCCAATTTTTCATGCCTGAACATTCGATAGCGCAGGAAGGGAAAGAGGGAACATGGCCTCTGAAAGTTTGTCGCCATCGAAAAGTACGGTGGTATTATTGCAGAGTGACTTAACTTCTACCTAATTGGTGGTGAAAAAGCATATTTATCACATGGCAGCCAGTTTTGTAATTGTACAATAAGTAAAGAAAATTTCCCCTCGTAATTTGTAGCCGAACATTCAAGGGTTCTAATTTTAGCTTGTATAACGTGTCAGTGACGGAATAAGGCATCAGATAATATGGAGGGAAAAAAACATTCTGGCAGCGAGAATCTTAACGACCTTCATAACGGCACGTAATTAACTAAATTAGTGTTCTATGCAATGGATCCATACTTCAGAACTAGGCGACCTAGCGAACAGTATGCTTCCACCTTGAAATCTTGACGCGCTCGTTAGCTTCCTGCGCAGAAAACAGGAGTGTAGCAGCAGCGGCAGCGGCTTAACTGTGATTAAAGCGCTGACACTTTTTTTTTTTCTTGTGATTGACAAGATCAAGTTTTTCTTTAAGTTAATTTGAATCCCGCGCCATTCACGCCATTTTTCAAATTTACACAGGTTTCCATTGACTTAGGTCTGACTTTGGATATCTTTAATGACAATATAAATTATGAAATCTTCGGGAAGCATTCGTACGACTCCACTGTCATCTATAATGCTGCTCACGTAAATAAAAAAAAAAGGGGGGGGGGGGGGGGGGGGTCAGAGCAACGAACTCTGCGGAACATCGGACAAGCTTTGCAGATCATCAGAACTGACACACGCATAATGTAATATACTGGGCGTGGTTTTCTAGATAGGCCTGAAGCCACAGAACCAGATATTTAGGTTTCATGCTTCTTGTAGGCTTTTCAGAGGTAGAATTTAAACACTAGAACTACTGTAACCGTTAGCCAGTCATTCGGTAAGTAGCTTTCATGAAGTGACGTAGTAGAAGTAACATGAAGATAATGTGACAGCACTTCGGCGTCAAGCATTTGGTATTCCGTCAGCTCCAGTTGAATAATTTTCTTTAATGTTTAGTGTGAGGCAAAAGTGTGCATTCGCTACTGATAACCAGGTCAGGTTCGATGGTTCTGACTGCCGGCTAATTTAGTCGTATGCATGCCGAGTCCGACCTGGTAAAAAACTTTGTGAATATACTACTGACTTCATTTGCAATGCTATATTAATGTTGGAGCTTGTGTGACTGTTAGTGTTTCTACACTCTTTAAGAAGCACCAGAACCTTAAAGTGGATTCCTTCAAACACTTGTTAGCATCCGTCCGTAAAATGCGTTGCGCGCACTAGCAATCTTCTTTCGCGATACTCTGATCTTTTTATTCCTCTTCCACTTCAAATGAATTATGTTGCGATTAATCCATGGCCTGTGTTGTTCTCTTTCCTTGTGCGCATATGAACGAATCATTTCGCGCATGACAGAACAGAGTCTCAAACTGGTCCCACATATGCATGACCTCTCCACCCTTTTCAATATCGCCAAAATAATACAAGCTTCCAAGAATAGATACATGGTCTGCTTCAATGAAATCATGAAATGTTTTAAATGTGCGTAAGAAATACTGGTCCCGGCGGGAGAACAACATTTGCGGCAGGCCCGAGATCATTAAATTAAGCGCAGAGTCCGCGAATAATGAGCTCTTTGTGCAGCCCAGACCGGAAGAGAGTACAAAGACAAGACGCAATTGAGTGCATATACGCGCCGCCGATGCCAAGACAAAGTCAAGTACAGACGCTAGGACTCAGCGCGTTGTAGGCGGTATTCATCCTGGGATGTTTTTATTTGTCTTTGTCAGCCGTTACTGGCATTGTACAAGTGTAAAAAGCTATGGAAAGGCGCTTTGATTACGCGTTCAAATTACAAGTTTTCACTGTGGCGAGGATAATCATACAAGATTTTTCATGTTGAGGTATGCGAACGTGTGGTGCGTGGTAGTATTACCTGCGTGGCTATAGTGACGAAAGAAGAAACCCAGCTTTGGCCTTACCCCGCATGAAGCCAACACATCAAAGCATTCAAGGCGAACATAAAAATCAGTAGGATTTCTGTCCGTTTTAATTATGAGTCAGGTTTTCAAACTAGCCTAGTTGAAATTCGTGCAGCCGAACTACGGTTTATTTGTGTAATTCTTCACAGCTTCATTCGTGTGTCGTCTTTCACTTGTCTCTGTCTATCAAGTAGCGCAGTATTCCCCAGTATTCACAGCGCCACAAGTACGAGCGTGAGCTGTTAGCGGTTAAATATGTGTATATATATATATATATATATATATATATATATATATATATATATATATATATATATATATATATATATATATATATATATATATATATATATATATATATATATATATATATATTCTTGCTGCTTCTTCGATTTCTCGTTCAAGCGACTGAGTTACACACCTTATGAAGTAACAGCCCTACGTTTCTCTGTACACTACGTTATAAGCTTCTCTCCTTCCAATTTTGCGTTTCTTTTTTTCTTTCTTTTTTCGCAGCTATTGGAAACTGCGGCGTGTGCCCGAGCATTACAAGTTCAACGCTTCCTGCCAGGCTGCTCGTGAGTGCCTTATCGCTGCTGGCAACCGCCGTCTCGTGACCACCGAAAGAATCGTTCGTGAAAGAAGATTCGTCGCATTGTTTCCCGCTGCAACGTCTCGCTGTCTCGCGCGGAGCTGCTGCCAGAACACTTGGAAACTTGCCCCTGTGCGTGATGCAGTTCGCGAATGAGCCTTAGACCAGGCTTCTCACCAAATATGCCAAAGACTTTTCACAGGCGATGTGTGTCATCCATCTGTTCTCTTCGTGCGCACCCGGTCGAGATGCACGCATTACAAGAAAATCTTTACGTCGAAAATATTCAGTGCCAGTAGCTCGCTGGAGGGAGTGTTTAATTCCCTCGACGATACTTCTCAGCATACGCTTCTTAAAACAGTTTCTTTATTGCTTCCAATTACCCCTGCTCAACACGCACCTCGTTTCACATTTATTTACCCATCACGCACTCTCACAACTTGTACCGGCTCACGTATGATGTCCGAGGAGACAAGCCACACTATTGTGTGTCGAACACAGCCATTTAAATATGCTCATTCCTAGCATATATATTTCTCGTTTCTCTCTATCACTCTAGGATGCTGTTTGATCAGCCTGATCATGGTCAAATTGGCGGGTAGTTTTTAATAAAGTTATACATGCAATGCCCGCAAGAAGCAGAACGGCACGCAGAAGGGAGACTTGCAGAAAGACTCAATCTGGGCAACTTCATGCACAACAGCCCGCGCGAGAATCACTCAGTGCATGCGTGCGAGAGAAAGAGTATAACAAAATGTGTATACCGGTAATTTACCTGAAGTAGCAAGTTGGGCTGACAAGCATGCATATTAGCGAATAATTGGAAGGCAAGCACTAATAACCGGCACGACGCTACATGACCTACAACTGAACTCTGTAATTTTAGAAAAGAAAAATCATATTTGACAAGTCCGTCGATTTCCCTGCATAAGGAAGAACACTCATCGCTGGAGAGTTTGGCCGCCCGAGATGCTCTACTTCGTTCATTCCTTCCTTTTCTTTTCGCACACACGCATGCACAACGCCTCCATACTTTCTTATAAGCGTCTCAAATTTCCTTCATAAAACTTTACTTGCGAGCGCCAAGTTTCTTCATACCTGCATTTGCTAGCCGTTTATTTAACAATGAATATTTAGACAGAAAGTGTCAGTCTACTGTGTATAAGTTTTTCAAACGGCTCAGAGTAAACTGGTAGGATTGAAATGGGTCTGTAGTTCCCTAACATACTTTTATCGGAACCTTTATATATTACAGTCACTTTAACAACTTTCATTCTTTCAGGAAATATTCCTGTTGATAAAACCAAGTTAAATATATATGTGAAAGGCGATGCTATAAGGTCGGCTACAAAGTTTTTCTGGTTTTACTTGTAGGTCTTCCGCGTCACAAGCACCACTGTTAAAATTCAAAAGAGTAGACTCAACTTCGCGTTCGTCAGCCGGAGATAAAAACAGTTTGCTGTCGTCTGTGCACACGAATTGCTCAAATTATCTCTTTCCGGTGATTTTGAGAATTGATTTATATAAAAGTCATTGAAAAGGTTTGCCAGCCAAGCTCCAGAAAACGTTTCGCGAGCGTAAAAAATTGATTGGACATCGCTTTTTTCCTGGCCGCGGCAGAGCACAGAGTTCAGGTTTTTCCATAGCAAATCTGATCTCTTTGCATTTCGTGAAAAAAAAAAAAATCATGGTAATGCGCTGTTCTTGCCTTTCTCAGTACAGTAGTAAGTTTATTCATTAGGCACTTGAATTCTGTGAAAACGTTTTCGTCCTTAGTTTCAATAAATTTTTAATATAGGCGATTTTTTAGGGTAATCTTTTCTAATATTTCCGTGCTTACCCACGGCTTACGACTCCTTCGTGCCTTCTTCGTAGTTTTTGCAGGAAAACATGAGTTATATTTGGGCAAAATTACACTTAGGAAATCTTCATATGCCTCATCGGGGCTATTTGCATTATACACTCGATCCCATGAAATGTATTTAATCATTTCTCTAAATCGAGATAAATTGTTCTGCGATAATCTCTAAAAGCAAGTCGTTTTTCCTTTCTACTTTTATTTATTCCGCTTACAAGCATATATACCGGCAAGTGGTCGCTGATATCAGTGGCTATGGCTCTGTCCTAACAAGTGGTAGTGGATGGTTTGTCATATAGAAGTCTAGTAGTGTAGCAGTTGTTTCAGTCACTCTTGTTGCGCTAGTAGATATTATATCAAATCCATTCACGCTAACAACTGAAGATAGGTGAGCTTATTTAACATCGCTTCCAAGCAAACTGACATTGAAGTCGCCTCCTATAAGAAGTTTTACATTGTTTTCAGTTGCAAAAATGAACATACGTTCAAGGAATGTACAGAAAGCATTCAAACAACAGCTGGGTGGCCTATACAACCCCACGAACAACTGCATACCATAACGGATCGCTAGTGCTTCATAATCATCTGTAACAGCAGTAAATGCATTTTCAACACAACACTCGTAAGTCCGACGCACAAGAACGGACACGCTACCGCCGCGCTTGTTTTCTCGTGTAACAAAAAATGAAAGTATGATGGTGGTGTGGACATTTTGCACTCTTGATCATACCAAGTTTCTGTTAGTATAATCACAGAAAAATCATAGTTTAAGTTTAAAGTGTGTACATTGCCTTGCTAAGCAACTCGGGGGATGAACTGCAAATAATGATTGATGACCTAGACAGGAAAAGTAGAAAGGTAGGCTTGAAAATCAATATGCAGAAGACTAAGGTAATGTTCAACAGCCTCGGGAAGGAACAGCAGTTTGCATTAGGTAGCGAAATACTGGAAGTAGTGGACGAATATGTCTACTTAGGACAGGTAGTAACCGCAGATCCGGACCATGAAAAGAAAATAACAAGAAGAATAAGATTGGGATGGAGCGCATTTGGCAAGCACTCGCAGATTATGACTAGCAGCTTACCGGTATCGCTCAAGAGGAAAGTATACAGCAGTTGCATCTTGCCTGTACTCACCTATGGGGCTGAAACGTGGAGGCTAACCAAGAGAGTACTACTTAAGTTGAGAACAACCCAGAGGGCTATGGAACGAAAAATGGTAGGGGTAACATTAAGAGATAGAAAGCGTGCAGAGTGGGTCAGAGAAATAACTCAAGTTACCGACATTCTAGTAGAAATTAAGAAGAAGAAATGGACATGGGCAGGACATGTAGTGCGAAGAGAGGATAGCCGATGGTCTCTGAGGGTAACAAACTGGATTCCAAGGAAAGGAAAGCGTTAGCAGGGGGCGGCAGAAAGTTAGGTGGGCGGATGAGATTAAGAAGTTCGCAGGGGTCAAGTGGATGCAGCTTGCACAGAACCGGGTTAAGTGGAGAAATATGGGAGAGGCCTTCGCCCTGCAGTGGGTACAATCAGGCTGATGATGATGATGATGATGATGTGTAAAAACAGATCCAACTGGCAGACCGGCTGTTTAAATTTAAAAAAGGAGAAACATGTTTTTTCCGCTTCACAAATCTTTGTGAAATCTTCGGTTATCACAAGCATTTTGCATTCCTACAGTTTGTTTTTTCTTTTTTTGCACAGCATCCGCTTATTGTCCAAGATCGACTAGCTGTCGATATGATTTTACAACGATAGCAGTGTCTCCAGTTTCTTTCCGAAGCAGGATTTTACCATTGGAATGCCATACAAAAGAGAAGCCATTTGCCTTCGCCCAGTCTTTCACGCTTCGATAAAGGTCGCGGTTATGCTTGGTCATGTTCTCAAGAATGGACGAGTTGCTTTTTGCTTCCTTCAGTTTTTTTCCGCATAGCTAGCCACATGTCCCTATCTGCCTGGCGGTGATAGCAAACAATTATTCCCGGTATCTTATCTAATTTGGCTGGAAGACGGTGTATAGCCGAGATGGATGTCATTCTGAGTCAGAACCGGTACATCTAAAGCTCGGGCAAGTTCGTTGACTTTTGGCAGAAGGTCTTCATTAGGCGTCACGGGTATTCCGTGAAATTCTAGATTGAGGCGTCTGCTGCGCCATTCAAGATCATTTACAGCTTCCTGTAGCTCCTGCTGCGCTTCAATAACCTGCCCTCTGTCATTTTATCGAGACGAGTTTTGGTGAATTTCATGCCCTTTTCTTGTTCGTCCAGTCTCTTCATGACGTCGTCAAACTTTTCGGACATGTGTTTCACTGCCTGTTCCATGTCATCCACTTTATCTTTTAGCGGCAAGAGTTGATCTAGCTTTTCGTTTAGCATAGCAAGGCTTACAGCTATTGTGGCCGCATCTATGCCCTGATTTCCGCTTTTATCTTTAGCGCTGTCTTCACGGCAGTTGACGCATTTCCATGTTTTTAGAGTGCTGTCTTTTTTAGATCTCAGTGCTCTTTCGTTGGCATCGCGACAAGTTCCTGCGTGAAAATTCTTTGTGCATGAGCTGCAACTAATATCTCTCTCACCGCAGGGCTTCTTGTACTCAAAACAAACACGAGGCAGCACTGATCATAGATGACAAGTGCTGAGCAGCAGCGACAGTGAGGTGAAGGTATTAGGAAACAATATGAACCAACCTACGAAAAGTAGTTCACAGTGATTCCTCGATGCTCTGCACGCTGCCGCCGCTGCCAGTGGACGAGTAGATGGCTGGGTCGGCTTAAATAGAAGGCGATGGATCCAGGTGTCGTTGCTGAGCGGCGATCTATGGTGTTACGGTAGGTCCGGTCTCGGCTATCGCTGCTTCCCAAGTTCGTTGCTCTGAGCGGGAATCGGCGGTGCTGCTAAATCCGGTCTTGGTTATCATAGGCGCCTGGCAGGTGACCAAAGTAGTCTTAGGTGACTGGCCAAATTCGTTCTGCAGCGCCGATGCGTTTACGATGCTGTGGCACTCCAACGTTTTCGCATCACTACAGACTACACCGATCACTCGCCAACTAAGCTCGATTACTTTGTTCTGCTTACAGGAAGCCTCCTAACTAATCTGACGTCTGTTCAAATGTGTTTGACATGTGTTTTCTCGTGGCCCACTAGGCCCTTTCGAGTTAAACTCCAGTTGGTAATCCAGGGTTATGATGTCACAATTCTGCATGACCAATATACGTTTTTTTTTGTTTGTTTGTTGTTGTTTTTTTTTTTTGGGGGGGGGGGGGGACATTTATTTTTGAGACAACGCCGGGCTTCTGTGCTAATACGCAGGTAAGGCATTGACCTTAAAAAGCAAACATCGGGATCGCGCACGTCTCCATTGCGATGCCGCACGCAACAAAGGGCCACAGTCTTAGCTTCTGCGTGACAATCCTTTTCCGCATCAGTCAGTATGAAGAAATTGTTTATATTAACGACAATTATCAACGGCATCAGCAGATATAATGATTATAAACGATCGTTTTTTTTTTTGTTTTTTTTTCCCCTCGTATTGAGCCTTAATGTATAGTTGGCTTCTCCACATGCTGTGCATACTTGCGAAAGAGCACGCTTTAAAGGCAGAAAAAAAAAAAAAGATTTTTACCAAGAGTCGGAAGTGATGTAGCAATGGTCACAAAGGAATAGCCAAGTGCTTCAGTTGTGGAGTTTTGGCAGTCTGCTGCTGCTCGTAGAATGCACTGTGAGTGACGCAAAGTCAGATCGCGTGAATCTTAAGCACTGCGAAAAAACGCCCGTTAACAAGGATTCTATTTTTAAGCGTGGAATGCTTTCAGCTCAAGTTGATGCTTACCTTGAGGGCACGTCAAAATAAAACCAAGAACAAACTTCCGGGCACCGCGACGTGAATATCCGGGCGCCGAGCGAGATTTCACGAGACGAGTTCGCTCTCTCAGGCTTCCGCGCCCTCCGCAAGGATGGCGCCATAGTGCCACAGACTCCTGCGTAGAACGCCGTACGCCGGCGGTCGAGGCGGCAGCAGCTCGAAGAGCGTTCGAGAATGTGGAATAGAGTCTGCCACTGCGTTCCGTCGTCATCTAGTTGCGTTTCTCTATTTAGCTGACGGTAGTATAAACGCTCGGAGAGCGCTAGAACGCGCTGTTTCTTCTACTTTTTTTGCCAGAAAAGAGTATCTTCGTAGCCACGTACGCATCTAGCTCCGCTCTGCATTTCACTGCCGCCATCGTCAGCGCTGTTTAAGCCGAGCAATGGAGCTTGATTAAAGGAGAGATAGAAAGCTTCTTCCGGAAAGCGATCGCTTTGAGAGTTGTGCGCCACGACAGAATGCTCGCCCCTGCTGACGCCATTATTGTGCGGCCGCTTAAGAAGGTTACAAGGTCGCTCCGGACTGCAACTGGCTACCTAAGGCAGCACAGTTGCAGGCGATCGCTTCAACGCGACAAGAAAAACCTACGAGAATGACTGAGCACGCTGCCTTGTTGGCAGAAGAAAAACCCGTGGTGTGATGAGATATGTGCACTAGACCTAGCCATATCAAGATCGTGGCTAGTACCATTTTCAACGAATGTGCTATGCCCGCCACCATTTCATGCTTATATCTGCTCTCGATTATTGGAGAGGCAGTAATTTTTTTTCGCCGTCTGCTTTCGTGCTTCGCTCACCGATGAGAGGCCTTGCCGTTAGCAGAGCTTTAACGAAAGCTCCGTTTTTCGTCGAGAATAGTCCCTGTATTTGCGAAGTTTCGTATAATTCTGGCCAGACTAAACAACTAGTCTGCCATAACTCCATTGATTACATGACACCGCTGTATGCCGCACAACGCTCGCTGCATGCCATACTTTGAAAACGCATGCTGCGTGAGTATTTTTTCTCCGTCATGCGCGTCCGTGGCCCTGATAGTCAAAGAGCATTTCAGCATAGTAATCGTGCATGACATTTTAGAAACCTAAGCACCTTAGGAAACCTAGGACTTCCAAGCCACGTCTGAGGTTCGATTCAATTAGTTCACGCCGTCCGTAATTCGCTCACTCCCAAGGGGCAGGGCTTGCGGACGGCTCTAGGGTATCCGTTCCTGCATCATATCCGTTAAGCTGACAAGCCGTCAAGTGCACGTGTCGTCTGCTACACAGCCTTTCAATCGCCTCTAACAAGAATACTGTAGTTCCCTAAAAACAGCGGAACATTGCTACGGTTAATTTTACGGCCCACCCAGCGCATTAAAAGACATCTAGCTTAAGTAAAACGCCATTGCAGTTGGAGTTTAAGCTGTTATGTTCAACCCAAGCTTTCACAAAATGAAGGTGGCCTGCTTTCAATCAAATGACACTTTTGTAGAGTGTCTTGAAGGAGCTTAGAGAACTTGTATTCGTGCATTCATCCACCCACCTCATGGCAGAGGCGTACGCAAAACTAACTTAAGCTCATCTGCTACCTGAGCTTAAAGTGAATGTTGGAAGGTATAAATGCCAAGAGAGAAAGTTGCCTTCCGCATTTCCGGAGCTCTGAGTTTTTTTTGGGTGTTCCACTCATCGATTGGCACAATAGCTTTCTGATTTCGAATCTTCAGTCACCGCGATCGACTAACTACAAATAAAAGTAGCATCCATGTAGAATCCATTTACTAAACTAGACCTTCGCGAGTTCCGAAAATGAATAAAAACTCGTTCAGCACACTCGTCAAAAGAAGCAATTACCAGTCCACAACAGCGAAACTCCTCGACCTTTTCTTTACCTTCCGTGGCGCACAAATACCACTGAATTATGAAATTCACGATGCCTCCTGCACCTTTGCATTCCATCTCAAACCACAATTTTGATGCGCGCTTATAGGAAGCCCGCGTTAATGAAATCGCGTATCCGCATTGCGTATCTGAGTAAACCCGCTCGATTTGTTTTTCTTTCTCCTTTCCTGCTGTTTTCTATCTTCTCGTGGCAGTTTTCTCCCGCCTGTAAAAAAATATGCTCTCCCTCGGGAAGATTGCGGTGCGTAACAGCGTGCGGGAGACCGCATCACTTATCTTAGTTTACGAGCCACAAATATATGTTGGTTTGGTTTGCGGGGTTTAACGTCCCAAAGCGACTCAGGCTACGAGACGCTCCGTAGTGGAGGACTCCAGAAATTTCGACCACCTGGGGTTATTTAACGTGCAACTGACATCCCGGAACCAAAAGCTAATCACCACACTTCATCTTCATATTTCTATTAAAATCTCCTAGACAGCCCATGCTGAAACCGGAAATGCGATGAATCGCCCCAATAAAACTAGAGTCCAAGGCGATTCAATGCCCAGGGATCCAATGCCGCTTTTCGAAGGATAATGGTGTCGGACCTGCTATTCACGAAATAAATCTGCGCAGCTAGGTAGCACTGAAACATTACAGCAATGTTACATTTTTGTTCCACTCAAACGTTATTTTGACGTTGTTAATCTCTTTCTAACGTTCTGAGCGATATTACATATAAACGTTAGTGTGTTTCAATAAATATTCAAACATAACTTTAACATGAACGCAACATAAATGTAACATTCTTGAAAATGATAATGCAGCCCTCCACGAGCATGTATAGAGGCCCGCCACTCATGGTGGTACACAACATGTACGCTTTTCAAAGTTCACAATACAGCACAAGCCCATAACACGTACAGCTCAACTCCTACAATCACATCTGAACAAATAGCACACAGTCAAGCTTTTATACCCATCACCATGAGCGATAGTGGCGAATGGGTAATAAGCAATGCTTCCTAACAAAATAACATGTCTATGCGTGCGCTCCGTGGCAGGCACCACCTCAAATATTTAGTTGCGAAGAAGTATCATTAAAAAACACCTTTAATAGAAGAAAAAGTAAAAAGTTATTGGGACTTGGGGCTTGAAATATATTGGCTATGTTGTTTTATAGTTATAATTCAAACATTATTTTATTCTGTAGAAGATTACATTAAAACAATATTTTTGAACATTAAAAATGTTTAACATAAACATTATACAACCCTATACTAACATTCAAAAGTCAGCATTAATATAATGTTTCTTTTGAATGTTCTATTGACGTTATTTTAAAGTCACAAAATGTTAGGCAACAGTCAGGCAACCTATATATCAATTTTACATCTTTCTAATGTTCCTACAATCATGGAGGTAAAAAAAAAAACTAAGGAGAGCGCGTGGCGTCACGCAGCCAACCTTCACAAGCCAAGTGCCGAAGAAGCCGTTCCCTCCCCGTTTATCTGCTCTCAGAGTCAGTCCCTAATGTTTTGATGTCGATATGTTTTAGCGCGTGCGTCTGCCCTGGCGCGGGCGCGCGGCTGTTTGCAATAGCGAGCGAGGCGACCGTGTAGGGACCGCGCCGATTCCCCGGCACGGTGGCTATCCTCGGTGCTGCACGCGCGCGGCGGTCCTCACGGCACCAATTCGCGCATACGCGTGGTCTAATCACGTGAGGACCGACTCGCTCTTTATGACTAGGCTTCAATGGTATCGCCTCCCGTTCCCTCAGATTTTTTTTTTTTTCTCTCCATGCCTACAATAATAGACTGTTCATACGCCTAGGTAGTATTCCGAACTGACCTTTTATACACCAGGCGCTTCAAAAAAGCTAGCGACTTATATTTTTAAAACAAGCTTTTTTTTTTTTCTTTAGATGACTTATGCAGAATATAGTATACCACTAGCTGTACACAGACGTCATAAAATAAAGATGGAACATGGTAACTATAGTAGCCTGTTTAAATAAATCCTAATGCTTAACTTTAAAACAAGCTTTTTTTTTTTTTTCTTTAGATGACTTATGCAAAATATAGTATATCACTAGCTGTACACAGACGTCATAAAATAAAGCTGGAGCACGTTAACTATAGTAGCCTGTTTAAATAAATAAATCCTAATGCTTAACTTTTTACACGTATACAGAAAGGCACCACGCTACAAGTTCGCGGCCTTCAAAAGTTCCAAAACGCGATCGCCCTCGGCTGTGTAAACAAACTTCGGTACTTTCACGCACTATTCGAAACTTTCCCGCCAGCGATGAGCGCCGCCGCGCTATTCTCTGCTCTTCCTCGGCTGGAGTGGCAAGCAGCAACATGGATGGGACAGAAATGATCACAGTAATCAAACGACACGAGTATCACGAAGTGACAGGCACAAGTTGGCGTCGGCCCGCGCTCACCGCAGACGCGCGAATTTCGAATGGCGCCTGAAAGCGCCTAAGATTTATCGAGCCACAGCGCCGCAGGCAACGAGTCTTCGGAAATTAATATCATCATTACTGATGGCCTACTATAATTATAACTGCAGCCAGATGTCTATCTGTAATAGCTAAAAAGCTAACAACAAATTCAGCTGAGACCCTTAAAACTGCTTACGAGTATGAATGCTTTTATGTTAAGTTTTCTGGATGCGTGTTAAAGTTCTTTTTGCTGGTATGTAATCGGCGGGTGTGTTACGTATTCGACGTAGAGTGCTGTAGTTCAAGCGCCATCTGGAAGCCATAATCACCGAAACATATATCGCTTTGAACACATTTGATTGGAGGCAAATTAGTTGTCGCTTCAAATCCCTGTCGCAAGCTATCCTCCAACATAACAAGCATATATGAATGCTATATATGCAATTAGAAATCACATGACCACCAGGAACGCTGTACGACGAACCGTCGTAGTAGTTTTAACATGAGAGCGTTAAAGGCCCCTTAACCCAGAAAATTCAGCATCGGCGTTGTGAGCGAAAAATCAACGACATGCTTCAGGCAGGCGGTATAGTTGGCAGGCGACATATAGTCATGCACCGACTGGCGGCCGGGTTGTGTGAACACAACACAGTCGGTTTGATGGCAGGCGCTGACAACTCGGTCTTGTCTTTAAGATGGCGAGATCGAAATGTAGCCTTCCAGGAACCTCGATCGAATCCTGAGTCAGTCACACCGCCCCTAGGCCATGCGGGTACTGAATTTGTACGGCTTGGTTAAAGTGCGGCTTTATATGTACATCGGGTGAGAACTGTATGCTAATGAGTATGTGCAGGCTAAAATAACAGGGTTATATGCATAGCAAAGTACATACATGTGAACAAGTACCCCCAAGGGAAACGGGCCAATGGAAGCCATTAACGCTCTCGCGTCATACCCTAGAGGCAGAGTTTGTTGAGTGTCCCACGAAAGTCAGGAAAACTGCCGCCACATGGAGGTCCACCAGTGTCCAGTGCATATGGGCGAAATACATGTACAGGATTGCCTGAAGTGGCCGCACTCTCGGTAGAGGATGGGACCGTCACGAGATTATGAGGTTATAGTTTTTGCGTCATAAAGCCGCTTGATGGCGTATTTTGACTACCTCCTGGGCAAAACGCTGATGGCTTCTCTTCTAATGGGACATATCTTTTCACCTTATTAGAGATTAGTTCACCCACCAGCTTACTTAGCAGTTGTCATGACTCGCCTGTTCTTCCCGATGTTCGCCAGCGCTGGCATTACGGTGCAAAAGGCATCTTATTACCTATAAGAAGCTATTCTCAGATTGGTAGCCGGCTTCCATAGAACACCGGATATACCTTGGCGTCAGTCGGGCAATCGACCAATATACCATGGCCAAAGGTTTACATTACCACTGATTCCCACTTACAGCAATGCACAACTCTACTGACGTCTGAAAAATAAGCATACACCATCAACAGATGCCAACAGCCGCACTCCTTGAATTGGTCACCGCCAAGCATTTAAAGTGCGGTCCACCGGCCCTCTTTTCAAGCGAAAAGCTTCACTACGAGGGTCGTAGCTGAGCTTCGCGTATGCCGTGAAGTCACAGCTAAAGCCAGCTGCGCAGCCCCTCGCAAAGCTTTGCCGGCGTTGCCTAGCAACGCTTAAGAGATCTGAGACTCATTAAAATAAATAAAAAAAGTTAGTATCCATCCGGGAATTTCCATCCGAGCGCTTTAGCGCTGTTCCACGCCCCGGGTCGTTAAACGCTGTTCATAATTCCGCTCATATACCGTGAGGATGAGCGGGATTCCGCGAGTGACCGATACTGCGATTCGAGCGCAATTCGAAAATACGACAGATTAAAATATTAAGTCACTCAATTAGGGTCACGTCAAGGATGTGACATCATCCATCTGCCATCAGCTACGAGGACCAAGCGGGAACGAGTGCGCTCCAACGCCGCCGGACGGCGCTTCTTACCTTCCGCGAGTGACAGATGCTGCGCCTTTCCTTTCCTGTAAACGAATTACAGAACGCCAGTGAACTTAGACGCGCTCGACATGGAAGCCAAGGAGAGTTTAGCTGCTGGCGAAAGGCGCAGAAGACTGGAGAAATTAACTTCTGATCCCGAAGTAGTCACTGCTTTTTGCTACAAATATCTAGGCATAGCAGAGCTAAGCAATCTTTAATTTTTTTTCTATTTCGGGCTTAGAGGAACAGTTCCTATATTTTGGCTGTATCATGCTGCAGTTGTCAAACAGTTAAGTGCTCCTCTGCTCCCGCATCAAACTCTCGTCACATTACAGACTCTTGCTGGCTCTCGAATAATCCAGCCCCATTTTCTACCACTACAGTGGTTAAGCACAAGGATGCAGTTCACGCACGCCTATAATAAATCCAATAAACTCTGCTCTCATGACAACAGTCATGAACAGACAAACATCAACAGCTAGGCTCCGCACTGGCTACATGATTCAGGTTAAACCCACTTTCTCAATAAAACTTTTTCTGTGTACATGAAAGCAGCCAGTTGCTGCACACTTTCGGCGTCATTTTTATAAAAACACACTTGGGATCATCCGGGAAGCATTCCGCGTCCTTGGTAACACAGTCGCTGTTCGAAAATGGCGTCAGAAAGCCAGAAGTCGAGCTCCAGGTTTGTTTTTTCATTCTTCAGTGTTTCAAACAGTGTCCTCTGTAAGACACTCTGGTTTCACATCTAGGCACCTATAACGTGGCAGTATATTTCCAGGTGTCGACGCAGGCACAGTCGCTATCCCCAAGTACCTAGCTTGTAGATAAACAGTAGTAGTGAGAATGGTATACCTGTGTGAGAGACTAGAAAAATATGGATGGGAGATTGGTGGCTTAAAAGCTCTGCAGTGACCTAAAAATACAAGTTCACGATTCAGAATTTGCATAACACAGAAGTTGATAGAATTTGCATTCAAAATAAGCAGGGCGAATTTCTAGATTTTACCCTTTAACTTGTGGAGGCATTAAATTTTCCTTGAAACAGAGCGATAGCCTTGTGGTAGGCCATCTGCCTTGCATTCGGCAGATGCTGGGTGCAATCCCTTGTGTCAGTGTGGAGCCTGTAGTCTTTCAATAAGTAGTACAAGATTTTCCCCAGCTGGTGCCCGGCTCTTAAAAGGGGAAATTTTCAGAAAAATGATCTCTGATCAAGCACTGTGCTCAAGGGCCAATGATTTCACCTCATGCTGTGAAGCTCATTTTGTGCTCACTCATGACGTCACAATAGTGTTTCGACTACTTTAACAGAAACTGAAATTGCATGGCGTAAAAAATTAATTACTGAGCATAGGCAAATTTCACATGATTATCTATGTTTACTAATGTCTTGCACATAAATTCAAGGCGAAAATTCAATAGGAAACATTTGGTGCCTCAACCATTTTTTGAAGGATTTTTACGGTTGGCAGATTGGTTATTGAAATATGAAGGCAAGAAACACTGAGCACAGTGGCTCGCATCTCCAGCCAGTTTAAAAGGGTCCTACCGGCCACACCAATAAAAAGGCACGCCTGAAAACAAAAGCAGAATAATACAGACCAATACAAGACTACAGCATTTAATCAATACACCGCACGCTGCGGATTGTGCAGGATTATTTACATTCACATACTGGCACCGGCACATTGTAAGAACAGTTTTATACACTGCAGCCTTTTGTAGGAAACACTGTCAACTCCACATCCACCTGAAAGATGCAGAATGCACAGGGTGTTTGAAACATTATTGTGAAATACTAGGACTGAGTGAATGCGTTGAGCTGCCATGATAAAGCTGACGAGAAAAGAAAAATGTCAGAAAGAGAAAAATGACTTATTTTCAAACAATGAAATGCAACTGCAAAGGAAATAGAAAGCTGCCAAGTACTACGAAACATATCAAACTAGAAAGAACAACGGCCAATTCACTACAGTTTGTACAGAAAATATGCTTTGCACAAAGAAAACGGAGGCAAAAAACATGCACTGCCACTTCAGGTATGTCGGAAAAGCTGACTCTGGCATGCTTAAAAAGCAAGCATGCTGCTCTTCCACTGCTGCCCGGTATTAGGAAATGAATGGCATTGTTTGAACAAAACTATCACAAATGGAGGATCATGGAATGCTGCAACGCACGATTAAAAGTGCTATGTGCAATACAAAAAGTGCAAAAACATAATACAGTAGAGTAGGAAGTTTACCTACATACGAGAAATACTGTGCATGTTTTGATGGAGATTCAGGAGGGCGTTCCACAGGCAAACTGCTACAGGAAAATTGAGAACGCCTCCTAATGAGGAGAAGACAAAAGTGACAACCGGGAAGAAACATGGAGGCAAAGGCACACGTTTTGCAGCTGCAAAAAAAGTATGCCTGCTATCTCTGGAATGCTTAACGTATGTCCACAGCAACATTGCTATGGCACACATAAACACACACACTAACCCTGACTAGCTGTGTGCTCAGTAATCAATGCATAAACAAAAACTCTATCAGTGATCCTTTAGCACATAATCACCTGAACCCTCTGTTAGTTCCCAGGCAATTATTTTTTGTATACATACAAGGTATATTTATATATGTGTGTGTATATATATATATATATAATCTATGTATAAATTTCTTTACAACCTAAATACATACAAAAATACTATAAAGACCTTCCTGAGGTAAATAGGCACACTAGACACACACCAAGCACACAAGTCAGAAGGAAGTCGAAAACAACCACTAAAAGCTGCACATAGCTGCGAAGTGTCACAGTGACCACGAAAGCTAAAAGAGCAAAGTGATTAGCTGGTTACGTTTACAGTGTATGCACCAAAACCAGCCCTTTACCAGTGAGTAAAGGGTTAGCATAAATAAAAAGGCAGACCCCTTTTCATTGTCTAGTGGCCGACAAAACGTAGTAAGAGTGCACTACTAGCAGACTGAGACAGCCATGCTACTTTTGGCACTTGGAGGAAGAAGAAATCATCAAGTTTCCTCCCTTCAACTTCCTCTCATCAGTTATCAAAAAGTACACAAAAAAAATAAGCCATCGAGACAAAGCAATGAAACAACATAATCCAATTCAAGAACTTTTTCTCTGTGCTGAAAAGTAGAAAGTCTTAACAGCCAAAACAACCACACGTTACTTTTATCTCATGCACACAAAAAAATATCACTCTGTTTACTTCCTTGCAGTCTTGCATTCCTCTAAAGGGCACTATACGGCATTAATAGTTAAAAGCTGTTTCTGCATTTACGGTATCCTCCAGATTTTACTCTAACCAGCATTTAGTAAACATTACAAGTTAACATGGGGATCATCTAACATGACATACAATCTGGCAATACAAGTGTAATGCAGTTATATATGCTCCAATTTGCAAATGGCAACAGATTACATTTGGTGTACATTTTTGTTACCAAATAAATTATTTCATGTTGCTCCATATGTTACACACACTGCAGGTGCGAATGAGGCTTCAGGACAATACCCGTTCTACTGCCACTTTCAAAGGCTACTGAGTCGAGAGCCTTCGAAATCCTCAATTATGATCAAACTCAAAGCAGCTGTGCTGCTACTAAACGGCAAACTTGATTGCCATCGAGCAATTCAGTTATATCACGCCCTGGTGTTATGGCATCGCCATTGCCCTTCAGCAATTTAGCAGGCATGTTAACAATCGGACTAAATGTTTAACATCAAAACTGTCATTATTTGTTACATAAATATTATTCATGTTTGAAATGAATTTTTCTTATTTTATGGAAGCTGTACGGCACAACAACTTTCAGGAAGCTTGTGTCGGTTGTTTTTGTAGCGCTGGCAACAATGGCATTAGCCCCACTGCAGCGATTTGAAGCCAGGTTTGTCGGTTTTTTTTCCAGAAATAAGCTGTATAATCTAAAGTTGCATAATGTTCCAGTGATTACACAGCTCCGATTTCATTCCCCATAATGTTAATACAAGAACTCCGCGTCCGAAAGTACTTGTTGCTGGCGCCGCTGAAATGCCTTCGAGATATCGATATTCCAAGCTGCTCCGTTGACTCGATCACCATTAAAACAGCCCATGTAGCAGCACTCAAAAGGCTTTTGAATCAATAGACCATCTGTTTACAGGCCTTCAAAGTTTCCACGTGACAGGTGTATAAGCCAGTAGCTGTAACTAAAAGAGAGCAATGCTGTCTCTGCTGACAGTAGACGTGGACTAATTTGGAAGCACATGAAAGCCAAGCGATTTACAACGTCTAAAAGCTCCTCATGAACTGACTGGAAGAACAAAAGGAATTGCAGAAAGCTGTGGCCTCAGTTGTTCCACAAATGTGCTGCCATGCTAGTGCGAAGCAAGAGTACAAGATATTGTACAATAACTTTTGTGCGGAACATATATGTTAAAGCAACCATACAGTTGGCTGCCACAGAATGAAAGAGCCAAGAACGCTGAAGTTTTCATTGCATTAGCTCAATTTCAAGCCCACCGGTCCTAGCTATCTCAGATCAAATTTTTTTTTTCCACAGATGCTTAATACTTCCAATTCAAAGAGATTCTTGCTTAGGAAACAATGAGACTTCAACTTATTCAGAGCTCCTGTAATCCAAAACTTTCACAGCCAAGTTTTGTACACGGATACAACAAATAAAACACACATAAAATAAAACATTCTCACGAAGTTTGCTGGTGATTGGCATTGAAATGTCTCTGCAGTGGCACTCTAACACAGAGGTGAGTTTACGAGCAATAAGTGACCATAAAGTTCCTCCAAAAATGGCTGCATGTTAGTTCATCACTACTTTCAAGACAGTCCAACATAAAGGGCACCCCTGTTTAACAAAGAAAATATTTATGAACATTGCCAACCCTCCTTAAACATGGTATACACAAACTACAAAAAATGCTCATAACATGGTTTGGCGATATGTGATGCAGTTTGTTCCGAATGCTGTGTGGCGCAAGAATGCTATGCATCCCAGGAAAATGTCACTGAACAAGTCCCAAACTACTCTCGTTCGCATCAGGAAGCAAATAAACTAAGTCCAAGTATTGGTTTGAGTGCATAACAAGCAACCAATGATTAACTCTAAACAAAGATATGTTCTAAATAAAGGCTGTTGCAAACAAATGCACGCACAAAGAAAACAAAAAGCGCTTAGATAATTCCTAGCCAAAATGATAATGCCGTGATGGTGCTCAATGTGAAGCATTTTTGCACACAAGCAATTCTCATCCTAAGGACTGATGAACACTGCGCTATGGCGATAAAGAGAAAAAAACTACAGATAAGATAGAGTGTTTCTTCTTATTCGAAAAATAAAAAAGATGAGCCCAACTTAATGGTAGACCTGATGCGCACACAAAGCAAAAAAAAAAAAAAAAAAGACATAAAACGAGTTAAAAAAAAGAATAGGGTATCTGCTAAAGTGATGTGTTGAGAATGCATGTTGGCGGTCACGTCTACAATCAAATGGAAAGATGGCAAGGCACAGTGGCAAGTTCTAAGACTTTGCAGTGCTGTTGGGATGCCCTTCGTGAAGCGGGGGGAACTCCTCGGTGACTGAACTGTCCGAAAGTAGTCCTTGTTCCACCCTGCGGTCCCAGTATGAGGAGCGCTGGAGTATTCCCCGGGACGCTGACACTCGAGGGCGACGCTTTCCACCCGACGACTGCCGTGGGGCACCACTGCTGGCCCCGAGTGACGAGCTGGTAGAGCTCTCATCGGATGCATAACCAGGGGTAACATCCCCTCCCCCTGCCATGGTAGAAGAAAAGGTCACATTAACAACCATGACAACAAGACCTATAAAAATAATGATAAACTGACTGAAGCACAAGCAGGTGCGTGTGCTCGTCCAGACTGCACATGCAAGCTTGTTTGCATACACGGTCGAGCCCAGTTATAATCAATGCTTAATTATTATGAACGAGGGTGGAGCTGCCCCCAAAATATGTATTAGGGCCATGGCCCTGCGTCTCAGCTAAAATTAACAACCATGGCCACACCACTCTGTTTTAACAAACAGTGAGACCCGAAGACTTGCCACCACAGTTTAAACGCTAACGCTTCCTATTAATGTTGTGGGGACCAAAGAGCCCCTTAAAAGTCCCATACCACGCTCCCTTAAGCTCTACAAATCAAAACAGTCTACCTACAAATTTCGAGTGCGTAGATTCCAAATACATCTAAAAAAAAAAGATAATTTCTCCATGAGAAATATTATTCACCATTTAGAAAAGAAACAAAAATGCAAAATAAACACACCAAAATGCCTGCCAAATTTTCAAAAAATAAAAACCAAAAAGTCCAACCCCAATTTATAAATGCTCCACTTTAAGTGTGACTGGGCTCATTGTGATCAACATGCAGTAGCCTATTAAAAAAGTCAATTTTTTCTCAGAGTAACTTTGATGAGTTCATTGCTACTGCCTCCTAATGCACTGCATATGCACTCCTTACAAGAATCAACAAAAAGGTGTGAGCACAGAGCACCAAACAGACTAGAAAACATTTACTGCTGTTGTGTACAAATTTCTTTTTTACACAAACAAATATCAGTGCAGCATCTTTTCTTATACGTCTCATATTTCAGCCTTCATGCAAAATTTTTGTTTCGTGCATCTCACCATTCTTCACTTTAATTAATGCTTTGATGTACAAACTACTGTACTATAAGATGCTTGCAGTAAATTCTGTGATGACAGACAAACGTGCAGCCATAAGCGTCGGCCTTCAAAATTACATTAAAAAAAATTATAATGAGAGAACAATGCCAAACCTGCAACGCTATTGCTGTTGCCATTGTTGGACACTGGTGTCTGCGGTGACTGTGGCTGGAAAGCTTGATCACACACTGCCGTTGACGCTGGTGGGGAAGCTGGTGACTTGACAACGATGCGGTTCATCTGACGTGGAACTAGATTTCGCTGAGCGTGCTCCCTAAACTCCCGAGGCAAGCTGCGCGCAGTCAGACTGTGCACCTGAGCAAAGGAGAGTGAGCAAACCTAGAATGACACAATCGATACGGCACACCTTTGGGTGGAAGTGGGAGAAAGGAACGCAGTGTGTCCTCATGACCTTCAGACAGTTCACAATGTGCCACGTTGGGCACTGGTAGGAACTGCCAGTTTGGAACCAAACTACTATGATAACAGAGTAACAGATCTCCAAAGTTCATGCTGCTCTTGGAGGCTACGTTGAACACCAGAGGACAGAATTAGAATGTAAAGCGCAACTATGATGAGTAAACACGGTACATTGTAAAATGTAGAGCATGACAACACGTGCATAGCTGCGATTATCTGTGTAGCATGCGCAGGAAAAGCACAGGCACACGAGCATGGCAGCAGTGAGCAACGTCCTCCATGCAAGAGTCTCTTCAAGACTTAGCTGTGTTGTTTAGCATGTACGCAACTGCAAAGAATTTCAATTTAAGAGCTGTACAAGACACGTCTTAATGCACGTTAAATAGCGTCAAGACACTCATAAAACATAATGTAACCTAAGTTCCCCTAAAATGCTGACTCTACACTGCTGGTAAAGGTCCAATGTAAAGAAAGAACAAGATAAACAGTACACAGTTGTGCAAACACACTACGCAAGGTGTTGGAGCACGCAAAAAGAGGACTGAACAACAGTAAGCATATGGGCATGTGCAGACAAGCCCGTCAGTGCCCGTGATAAGGCGGCCTTTGCATGAAAGCAGTGCAGAGACAAACACAGGGGCTTCAAACTAGCATCGGGAGGCAGGCATGCGACTGTACCAAAACACAACACACACTTAGTAAAGCATTGCTACGAACCAGGCTTTTCCTTGGCAGAGGCTGAAAAAGGCAACATGTTTAGGTTAAGAAGCTGCAGAGGTGCCTATTAGCATTAGCGAAGCTTGAAAATGTGCATATATATGTCGAAGGCATACTGCGACTGACCTGGGGTCTTACTGAAGGTTCATCAGAATCCTGCAAGTCATGAACCACACATGGACACCCATTAGCAGCACGGCTACGCAGGGCACAAGACAAACGACAAGGTTGGTGGTACCATTTAAGAGTGTTCAGAATAGATGCGAACCTCCCCACCGCACATAAAATACTTGTTCACAGTAAGCTTGCATATACATTTGCGATTTAGAGTACTTAGCAATGCCATTAATAAACATGACTGGATCCGTTAAGAACTATTGCGATGCTTTGTACCATCAACCTATGACAAGATACTACAGCATAAACGCAGTGAAATCTCACTTGGCCTCACTAGCTTTCATATGCAGGGCTGTGCACATTTGGTTATGAAAAATTATATTTTGATTTCTCCTAACTCCCTCCATCTTCCCCCAATAGACATCATGCCATTTTTTTCACTCATATAGCATTGAACATCATGCATGCACAAATGCTCGTACTAGTTAATAAATCTCCCTTTTCAACTGTGACTACAGAATGAAACCTGCTACTTGAATCACTTGCTAATGAAAATGATAGGTTTAAGACAGTGTTGATTAGATATCGTCTACACTAACATTTTTAGGCTCCCTTTTATGTTCATCCCATTTATTTGTTTTTACCTGTATTACCATAGCATAGAAAGAGGTTAATCCAAGTTTGTTGCATTGTGCTGAACTTTTCTTTAGACCCTCTCTATATTCACTCTCTCTGTATGTAATACTTGGAAAGGCGTCCTTAAAAGTTTACAAGCAATGGCAATAAATATGCCACCTTGAGGCAGCAGACAAAGTAAAACTTATAAGTCTTTACCACGTGCGCAGCACATAAAACATTTAAAATCATCGTTGAAAACGTTCTGAAGTCACTTCACTACAGGTACATAAAAAAAAACTTTTCTTTTGTGTATTGGCACAAGTTTGCCGTTTTGTTTTTTTGCTTGTGATACATAGAAACATGCGACACAGAAAACTGCCATAATCAAAATTGCTTCAAAATACTGACACAAGCTCCAGCTTCCAATAAAACCTGTCACACATTGTGCATGGCATTTATGTGCAAGCCTTCGTTGGCTAGGATTATATTTCCCAGCAAAGAGAGCCAGCTCACTTTAACTTCTCATAACGGTCAAGAACAAGTCTACTACATGCAAATACACTAGCCTGCAAACAATGCACATTACTATGAAAAGGTGTTCAAATGGCCATCACCTTCTTGATTGACCAAGCATCTTGACCCTTCGTTGAAGCATGGCGTTCCTTCTGAGCACAGCCTCCCTGGCCATTCAGGGCCTTCTCCTCAAGAATCACCTTCTTGTCAGGAAAAATGCTCTATAGGGGGTAATTAAAGAGATGCAAGCATAATGTCTAGGCTTAGAATTATTTTTATATATATATATATATATATATATATATAAAACCTCCGTACTAGAAACGTGAAAAAAAAAAATGGCAATGTTTCTTATAAAGAATTAAGGAAATAAAATAAATACAGGCACTGCCACAGCGGAAGATGCCCAGCAGCCCACAAGCTACCATCGTCACCGCCACCACCAGCCCGACTATATACACACACACTGCAGGGCAACAGCCTCTCCCATATCCCTCCAATTAACGCAGTCCTGTATGCCGGCTGCATCTATTTGATTCCCGCAAGCTTCCCACGAGCTGTGGTCACCAGTAATCGTTTATGAGCTGCAGGCGCAACAAGTTTACTGCTGTGCAATTTAACAACTTAGTACATATCCCCTCAAGCATGCAGACATTTTTGAGTGACTGATCTTGCATGACTTCGCTAAGAGATCTCTTCTTCTGAACGTCTGTATGCAGTCGACACTCCGATTATAATACCAAATTCAGTTTCATTTGAAATGGCACATTGAAACAACTGGCTCCAATAAAATAAAATAAAATAAAATAAAATATGATGAAAGCTCTGCGTAAGTTCTGGAGGCCTCCCATCATGAGTTTGAATTAATAAGTGTACAGCAATCTGCAGTAACAGCTTGGCATACACCACAACGCTATTTAATGTGAACATACAAGTCATGGTGTCTAGCAAACCCGTATTTTCAAAATCCCTGACTTTCCACGTTTTCCCTGATCATTTCAATTCAAACTCCCTGGTGAGTGAAGAGGCTAAAAAATGTAGCTGCTGATGATAATGAGCCCAGATGAATAATTTACAATAAAAAGCTATTAATCATATTCTCTAACTTAATATAGTTAAAAGGCTGTCATTAGTATTAATTGCCATTCAGAACATCAGAAGCTAACTGAAAATTAAAAGCGCACTGATGCCAGCCTCAGGGCAAGCAACAAGGACCTGGAAAGCAAGCCCCCCACCCCACAGCTGAGCCGAGCCGAGCCAATCCAATCCAATATGGCTGCACACACGGGCATGGCAGTGAAGCTTGTCGATCGCTTTAACCCGCTGCCAGCGCAGTTATTCCTGCTTTTTGTTGCGTACTACTCTCACACAGCGCTTCCGCATATTTTATATAATACCCACCCGGCTGTGTATTGGTTCTTCTTTTGTGACAGCTCAGCCATGCGCCGGTGTCAAATTAATATATCGTGCCTCGCCTTGCACAATATATTACTATATATTACACAGCACAAAAAAAGAAAAAAATCTGCATGAATAACATACTTTCTGTGCACCAGTTTAAAATGAAAATGCACTGCAGAATATATTGCGCCATTTTTTCTGACCTGGCAAAATTTTTGATGGTTTCCCTTACATTTCACTGATTTTTCCCAGTGCATAATATTTCCCTAAAAATTCCTAGTTTTCCCAGTTGCTAGACACCCTGCAAGTATACACCCATCCCTAAATTAACCATAAGCCATCCCTAAATCAACCATAAGCGCCGAAAAGTACCAACATCACGACACAGAGCCCGCAGTGATAAGATAGTGACAATTAGACATGACAACGCATACGCCAAGTACATGAGCCAGTTAAATTAGAAGCCAGTTAAGAATCACCCTCCACCAGAAAAAAAAAAAAGAGGAAGAAGAAAACAGCACCAACAAACTATAAATACGACAACAACAAAAGCCTCTATGCAGCTTTTCGCCACGGTTTATCTTATTAAGCCATTGTGAACCCCCCTTTCATCTGCCACAGCCTGTGCTGCATGCTAGCAGGTCCCAGGGGATTATCCATGATGTTATGAGAATTGGTAAAAACAATTGGCTTTGAGGAGTGAAAGCTGCTTTTATTGAGACAGCAGTACTGTGCCAGGTTTCAGCCCGTCGCGCCGTCCCAGGAAGGGCCCCGTTTGACCTTGAACAGCCGCGAAGAAGAAGAAGCAGGAGGAGAAGAAGAAAAGAAGAAGAATGCTCGCTCACCGGCAGCTAATGCTTTCGCTCCATATTCGGTTTAGCCGCATTGAACCCTTCTCCTTTATATGTGGGCTGGTAGCTTACGCACCCGCGTCATACTCTTAAAGGATGAGCTTGAGTGTCCCCAATAATGTAGCACCTTACACTGATAGGGCATGACAGGGGAATAATGTAGCAGGCAAAAGAAGCTTCCATCATTGCTATCGCAATTCAACTTGGGTTAACCAGAGTTAAACCACAACTAATTTTTTTCTTCAGTTGTATCCAACTATATAAGTGCATAAGGCACTGCAGGAGCCCTAAAACACTAATCCCGAGACCTTCGTGCAAAAGCAAAAACAGGCAGGGCGAAAACAGTCGAGTTCGCCCCAGATCGAAAATGCCCGATACAAGCAAAGCCAAGCATGGGTGCCCGCAGGATATTTTTTATCATCACCATTATTTTACCGACGGCAAGGGGTTACAAGCAAGGAGTGCTTTCAAGGGACCCAGACCATCAGTGATACAAGATGATGTAAAATTGTGTGGAGTTTTGCCATAGCGAATGATGCAGCCAGAAAGCCATGCAGGTACTGCCATCCAAACAGGCCTGAAGACGAGGACACTCTGAGGTGTCTCCTCTGTGTGAGAAGGAAGCAGTGACAGGCCAGGAGGCAGCAGAAAAGCTTCCGAATTTCTGGACAGCGCATTAGGTAACTTTCACTTTAACTTTGAGACTTGTTTTATATTGACCACAATTGGAAACCATCCCTAGAAAGTGGGATATTCAGCAGCAATATACACTACGAAAGGAAGGCGTGCTCAGATAAGCAGCTAGATGAAAGCATGCTAATTGACAGCGAAGGTGAACAAGTGAGCCATTAAATATGGCTAATGAATTGAAAACTTGCTCACAGCCATGCTTCTGATATAGGTTGTTATAATGTAACCTGTTCACATTTTCTAGATTTTTAAACACTGAGAAGCCTAGCCCACCTAGGTTTGTACTCCAAGTTTGTGTTGTTTTCAGAAGCACCGTTACATCCCTGGCCACAAATTCAGAATACGGACCCTAAAGACTAAGAAGCGGCTTTACAAAACAGAGCCTACAGCAAAGAATTCTGAAAAGCTACCCTCACCAGCTTTGTTAGTTACCCTCAGACGTAGACAATATATAACAAGCAATGCATGCTCAACATGTCTTCCCGATGCCAACGCCAAAGCTGCCAAACCCAGCACATCTGAAGGCACACCTGAAACTCTTGGCCAGGACTGGGAAGACTCTCCGGGTTGGAGCCATCGACTGCTGACTGAGTCGACTGGCTGGCAAACTTGAGCACCAGTTCCCTCACAGAGGGCAGAGAAGGGTTGCTCAACTCGGCTCCTATCTCCTCTTCCCCTTCTGACCGCCGACGACGACGCCCCGTCCCATTGACAGTATCAAAGGCACCCATGCTGGAACCCTGGTGGCGAGGAGCCATCAGAAAAGTCGCATCCCCCCCCACTCAAGAAATCAATGCTACAGCTCACGTATCGTTAGTGAAATATAATAAAAATAAAAAAGTACCTCACTCGCACTGCTGCACACTAACAAAGGCCATTTAACCGTTCATGGTGCCATTTATTGTTTTCACTCCAAACAAATACCTTTCTACCTAAACAACGCATCAAGGCCTCAAAAAAGTCTACTAGCTAATTTGCCAACAAGTGGAAATAATTCATTTTTACAACATGCACATCAAAATTTTTCATAAACTCACAAAATATCTTCAGACTAATTAAAACACCAGGACTTAACTTAGCATGCTCAGAATTGTGGAATCATTTCAAGTTCAAAGGTGCGCATGGTGGCAACTCTCTAAACTGAAAAAATGGCAAGACGCACGGTAGCAAGCTCACTGTTCTGTGAAATGTTTTCTGCTAGGTTTGCTATATGGCATAAAAAAAGTATCTACCTAGTTTGAAAGACTTAACGATGCTAAATTCGATTGTACAAAGAAGTTAGTGAAAGCTAGAGCACGCACTGAAAAGGTGATAGGAGTTCACATTATGCATAATTGCGCACAACACGAAAAGATTTAAGATGTCTTTATAACAGTTCCTTCATATATTAACGACTGTGTCTAGCAAAAAGGATCCTTCACTGCTTTTAACGTATGCCCATGTGCAAAAGGATTTTCTCGCTACACACTAATAACTTCAAACCTTTACCTGTCATGCCCACTGACCACCGTTAATTTGAGAACAATGAATGCAAACACTGACTTCAAAAGCTTACACACCAACCTTGGACATGCTGCACCCCCCGGCTCGAAGCGAGAAAACTGCAATTTACTTTCCTTTTTTGTTTTTTCACGTGATGGCTATTTTTTTCACCGCTCGTGAAAACAGCAGAGCCCTGAAGTTGACAGCAAGAATAGCTGCCTTCACAACTGTGGCCAACCTTGAAATTCAGCTTTGTATTTTTTTCAAAGGACTTGCTACATGATAGGCAGATATTTTGTCCTTTATTTTTTGGATAAATTGTTGTTGTAAAATAAGAAACACTAACAAAACCTTTAGTACTTAAAAGTGTGTTTCGTTAGCAACATACTGCAATATATATATTTTAAACGTCCTAATTCTTGAACGACAAATTCAGCACTAATCCGAAATAAACTTAATCAAAAGAATCAGTCAAAAGGACCATCCAAAGGCCATTCTTCCAGGGAAAGGGTTCGTCAGGACTGCAATGGTCAGCTTTCCACTTCTCTTTCGACTCATTTTCGCATTTTTCACATTTTCTGGCGTCTACAACAATGGTACACAGAAAAGCAATACCAAAGCTTCCTGGAAGGTAGACCTTAAACTGACAAAGTAAATCTTGCACACACACTTCAATACCTCCGATAGTGGACTACACTTCAGTGTACACGCAACAATGCAGGCCAATGCACATGACACAGTGTACAATGAGAGTTCTGTAAAAGCTTTCAACGAACTTGGCAATAACAGCCTACAGACAGAAACTCACAGATGCATCGTCAATATTGAGATGAGGAGTACTGACGGCAGCTGTCAGCGTCCGCACTTGCGCTGTCGGACGAAACGCCTTCCTGGGGCTGGAATAGACCTGGGAAAGTGGCCAAGTGATCCAAGTTAAAACAAATGTTCAAGCCAAGTTATGGTTTTCTCCTTCGGCATAAGAAGAATGCAGATATACCCTCAGTAGGCAAATGCTTTACCAGTTTTGTTGATGCGTCCAAAAGGCTGCATTGTGTATCTAAAAGGTTGGAAAGAACACTGCTGGAAATTTTGAAATGATGTTTTTACAGCTTGTGAGGAAACACTAAATTCTGCAAATTACATCGGTTATCGAGCATGAAACATACTGAACCCTCTTCTCAAAAAGTGCACTTGTAGGAAACACAGAAATCAAAAACCGAAGCTTCAGTTGAAGATTTCTCACAGTTTCCTGTAATTTATCAAACCCACCAAGACAGATGATTCCATGAAAATGTTTAGTTTCCAAAAACTACACTGCGTGTGAAAGTTACGTTAATCAGCACAAAGTACTGAAAACTTATGTTCATGAAATGAGAGGTTTATGTTAAGTGTCAATACAAAAAACATGCATAGAGTGGACTCAGTTAATTAGAACAAACACCTAGCTTATTTGAACATACTCTTCAGACCTATTATATAAAGTGCATTAGAAGGGCTCAAGTTATTTGAAACAACATAATTCCAACAAATTTTCAGCATTCTTTGAGTTCAAACAACAACAAGAGTTAACTGCACTACTCAAAATTATTAAACACCACTGAAAGAAGCATCCTGGTTTCCCTATTGCTAATTACAAAAAGAGCTACAGTGATCCGCTATTGCTAAATATGGTATCCCTATGGAATGGACAAAGAATTTCAAACCAACTTCAATATTGCAAGGATCTTAATTGCCTTCATGCTAACCTGTTCCTCGAAAGAATGCAGGGTTTCTTCAGGGTCCCCACCAGATGTCAATGATTTTGCGCTTTGCAATGAAGATCGCCTTGCTGACGAGGCTTCTACCTGAGCCACCAGCTTTGGATTGTTGATATAATAGTCGCGCAGATAAGATGAAGGCAGCACTGGAGAGCAGAAACCGTCTTCGTCAGCATCATCTTCATGTGGTGTATCGAAAGACGATCCTGTCATAGCAGTAGCCAGAGAATCTCGACGACTCTCGGCACGCCTTGACAAGTTTTCCACGCTGTAAGGGTTGTTTGGTAAAGGCACAGCATTCAGCCACTTGGCATGCTCACGCTCTGCAATAGTACCTGTTGTAGAAGAAGAAAAGAAAAGCTTATTACAATGCACTGTATGGAAAAAAAAAATCATGGTACTCGTTCTGTACACAGAGTAAACGGAAATTTCATTTGGACTAACCAGGCTTTGGAGGTGCATTCAATACTTCAACTGATGGGACGAGCTCAGTCTGTTCGTCAACATTCTTGAACGTTGATGTGTCATCGTAAAGAAGAGAGTTTTCCTCGCTTGGAACCTGTAAAAACCCACAAGTCTAAAAAAAGCACAAAACTAGCGAGGCCAAACATATATTCTAGCAAGGAACTTTCATCTCTTGTTTGCTCCCTCTCATTTTTCATTTCTCCCAGCTATGCCTCCTTTTTTGACTTGTTCAAAAATGACAAAGAAAATATAGAGGTTCAAATTTGAGGTCAAGTCCATATTTTGACAACAGCAACACTGAAATTCAAATATAATTGTATCTCCAGAAAACAGGTTTGGCAAGCTGCAATATGAAATAATAGTAATATAAGCTTGCAAATTTCTCTTTTTTATCTTTTCCCCTACACTACCTGTAGCTCACAATCTTATAAGCGCATATTACTCTCGTTCAATATCAGCAGCAGCGACATAGATAATAGCCTAAGGCCTCAGAGCCATAGAGGCAGGAACATCGCATGCTATCATAATGCTTCCAGCAGTGACTATGCGCATATGTATTTACTGCAAAAGCTTGTTAATTCAAACTGCACGGGTACACTGATGCAATTCAAATTAATTGAATTTGAAAGTAATGCATCTGAACAGAAAATGTTGCACACTGCTATCAGCAAACAGCACGATAATGAGATTACCCGATTTTATCGTTGCAAAAAATTCCATGATCACTGTTTACATTCTTTTCCCCAGAAAGCAGTGGCCAACACCTTCAGTTTTAATGCCAGGAAATAATAGAAGGCCTCCCCTTCAGCTTAAAAACTGAAGAATACGGACTGGCAATCAGTGCATCCTAAACTGAACTGCTCTGCAGAGGGCCGCACTCAAGTCATGAAAAACATGCGACACCCGTGGGCATGTGTGCAAGGGTTGAAAATTTAACTGTGTGTGACTGCACTGCAAATAGCAATATAGCTTACATTATGCAGGAAATCTGAATTCGTTGACTTATAATTATTGAGCTTTCGCTGCACTACATGTACTGTGCTAAGCAGTGAGGCATATTGGACAGACGTGAACTATGTCAAGGACACAAAAAATAAATAACAACATCCCCCGAGTGCTAGCTCCCTTTCAAAAAATATCATTTCTATAATCAGTGAATTTTGTCAAAAGCATCAAAAGGCCCAACTTTAAATGATGCAGTCCTTACCAAGTAATTACCAAGTTATGGCATTTGCTACCAACAAAAGGCAGTTACTACCATCAACCGGGTGACAACAAGGTGAACTTGTGGAACAAACCAAGGAACTTATATGTGACAAAAAGCCTTCTTTCAACTCTCCTCACTTCCTAAATAATTTAAAGATTTAAAGTAAGCTTGCTGGGCAATAGGTCAAGTCTCTCAGAGAGGCATTATGAAAAACGTTTTATCTGCTGCATTTTATCGTGGACTCCTAAGCATGCAATAACCATTCTTCAATGCCTTTCACGTTTCTTTCAGATACTGGCGTCTCTTCAGAGCAGTTGAACCTGTACAGGCCGATCATGCTATATGTATTTGCACACAAAGCAGTCCGCGTCCTTGGGCGCGGGATCAAATACACCACACACGTCGCCTCTTACTTCCATGTTAAGTGCCACACTCAACCGACCACCACAAGCACCCAGACCGAGAGCCACTGTCACACAACCACAAGGCTCAGGACGAAAACAAAGAAACATAAGCGTTAATACAGCAATGAGTTGGCTTTACCTTAGAAGGCTGCATCGCTGCTTGGCGCTCAGCCCACGTGCGCTGAATGACCAGAGGTGGGTACCGCCCGTGCGGTGGCGTCTGCCACACGGGATTTCAAAACCGTGCAAGGTTAGTGCATAACCAGCGAGCCCAGGCAAAACCCACACCACGCCCAAGACCCAAAACAGCGACCAAAGTGCAGAAAGGCAAAGCAAGCATGCAGGAACTCAGAGCCACCCCAGCATGGTGTAAGCCACCAGAAGCATAAGCCAATGTTCCTTACTACGAAACTAAATGCAAACCTGGGAGCAATTGTAGTTAACATGGCGAAAAAGCAAATCTGCAGTTCTACATTTTTCGGACGTCTATAGCTGTAGTCAACTCATACTCACATCGAGAGATTATGTGAACTATGTCCAAAAGGACTGTGCAAGGATATATGGTCAAATCAGCACTGTGAAACATCATCACTACTAGAAAAATCCATCAAGCAGACTGGATAAAACAAGAATCTAAAATAAGCTACACATGAGCACAACAGCATGTACATGCAAGACAAAAAAATTTCAGGTGTAAATTCTAGTTTGTGCTGCGTCTCCTCACTCATAAGGTGTGTTTTCAATCTTTAAAAGAAATTTGCTGCACAGTTTTTTTGCTCAGTACCTGACGCAAACAAATCTGCCTGGACAAAAAAAACACTTAGCCCAAAAGCAACTTAGCAAGAAAATCTTTGGCATAAAAAAGCAACCATCTGAACCGTAAAGAAGCTCCTCGAAAGAAAAGGTGAAAGTATAGCATGCATACTTATAAGAAATATATCAGCACGCGCGAACGAACAGAGCAGGAAGGCACTAGCAATGCCATCCAAGCATACTGCAAAGAAACCTTACTCACATACAGCACCTTCTTAACCAACACATCTGTACATTCACACCAAATGGAAGTAGGCGGTACTATAATACTTGTGAAAAATGATGCACACAATAGCCTTGCTGCTTTCAGTTCATAATATTTAATGAATAACATATAATGCAATGCCTAGAGCTATAACCCGGCCTTGAAACTGTAGTAACGAGAACAAAACGCCTCAGAGAAGCTAAATATAATTGTAGCAAGTATGGAAGCTAATTATGAAACCTGGGGCAGAACACTAACGATAGCCAACTCTGATGGTAGTCATGCTTTTGAATTTTACCTTCTTCCTCTGAAATTTCAACACTAATGTCACACACAGTACTACGGCGCTGTGATATCTTCAGCAGGGTACTTTGTACCAAACTTCAGAAAAAAAAAAAGCTGCCTTTTCAGACTGCTTCCCACATCATGCCCCCAACTGTATAAATGTCTCATTCATAGAACTTGTAATAAATGCTTGTCTACAACTCTTCTCATTAGTGCCCATTAATTTTCACTAGTTAGACAATGTTCAATAAACCTGACCTAACTAACCGACCTGGCACAGTCATTGAGTGCTTGACTTTTATTTATATTGTACTGTTTCAGCAAAATGTGAGGCTTTCTTTAATATACATGCACAGTTGTGAACATTCTTCAACTGACAGCATATTACATTCAATGAACTTTGGAAATGCCAGGCAATTAAAAAAAAGAATCCAAGCACTGGAATGTCACCACAAAGCTTCAGAATCAATCAAGTGCTTTAAGTTTGCAAAGTCGGATCACATTTTCGAGGACTGAGAAAAGAAACACAACAGCAAGAAAAGCTTACAGTTTCGACCTCCACTTTTTCTGCTGTTTTCTTCAGCACATGAGAAAACTGATGATTTGTGGAGGAACACGCTTCTTTAGCTGGCCGCTTGGCTTGCTTCACCTTCAAGTCAGCTGGTGCAAAAACAAAACAAAAAAAGAGAGAAGATGGGGGCATGCAGTCCTGCACTTGTTCTGATTAAGGAGACCTGTGCAATCCACACCCCTTTCAAGAAAACTAATATGGCTAAAGATATTCTACAGTAATAAAAATGTGCCCTTACAGATTCGGAAGGTGATAGAGCTTCGAGCCTTGCCTACACTGTTCTCTGCCACGGCGATGTACTCTGCTTCGTCTTCAGACGTTGGGCTTTGCACTCTCAGACACCATTCGCCGTAGCCCTTGTTCTCTGCCACACAAGAAAGAACACACAGCTTAAGAGGTTGATTTGTCAATGACCTATGCTTTCAAGCACAAATCACACTCTAACGGAGACGCATGTAGTACTACAATGCACAGACACCTGCTCACCTAACCAGCAGCTCAGTGCGCAAACTTTGGACTGACGTCCTCGTACACAGAAAGCCTTGTTATCATGTCTTACATATTATCAGGCACTCACTCTGCACACTGATACAAATAACTTATTTCAAGCAGGATTTAATTCAAGCCCTCTTTGAGTACAGTACAAGAAAGAAAAAGGAGTCAAAAATGCTGCATCAAAAATGGCACCTCAAAACAGACGATACACCCCCACCTTTCCAGGCTGCTCAGCAAAGCTTGGTTAAAGTTAGTCTGCAACATATTTAAACATATTAATGTGGCAAACCAAGCCCGGGTTAATTAAACACAACTAGTAAATTAGACAATTCTTGCTTCGCTAGAAGATAAAGTATACTGACAAAATGCAGAAATGGAAGTTTTAAACAAGCAAGATGGTCAAATACTCTCTTCAATAACAAAAAGTAAATGGTTTCTTTCATGGAGCATTCACCACCACGTAACAGAGAAATGCAGAAAAAAAATGAAGTCGAAATGGCACGAAATAATGAAAAGGAGTACTGGGAAAGAACACAGACGTACACTCAGCCCATGATGAGAAAAGCTGGCAGCAATCAGCAGCAGGCAGGAAGGAAGGAAAGAAGAAAGACATATGAAAGGACAGGTTTACAGACATAAAAACAGACATTTGACAAACAGCCTCACTAGCCACAGGAGCCAGAACAAATACAAACTAAAACATTGCTTCATAAAATACAACACCAAGAAGAACAGGTTAAGACAACTAAACGGAAGAATTCCAAGACATAATTCCATCACATTATCAAAATGTGCACCATGCACATTTTGATTTCCCATAAACATTTTTCCCATAAACTTTTGCAATGAGGACACCCCGGGCATTACCATTTTGTTTATCGGACTGTTGTGCGCATTTTGCGCTGGCACAGTGGAAGCTGTAACGGAACTGGTTTCCAACAGTTAAGAGATAAAAAATTTCAACTACTTCTCTGCCTAATGCAAGCTAGTAGCTATCAGCTAGTAACCTCCCAGAAAGAAAAAAAATGCAAAAGAAATCAGTCAGTAAGCTATCAGCAAATGGTCTCTAGTTTTAGGACTGACCTTCCATTAACTCAATAGCTTGCAGACTGAATCAAGAAGAAAAATGCAGTCATCTTAAACCATATTATGCACACTAGTGTAATCCATGGCAGTATTCAACTTTTCTAAATTGAACCACTAATAGGACAGCATGCTCAGGGAAGTACCAATGTGTGTAAACACACAGCTTTCCCGCTGTCACAGTACGTCCAAGAGATAAAAGGGGCTAATCAAGATTCCAAGAAAGTCTGCGGCCAAATTCAGCCTAACTTTCTACTCTTCCCTAAGCAGAAAGTGATAACAAGATAACAATGGCTGTACCACAATCTGCCCCACCAACAAATGCATCTGCACCAAGGTCCGAGAAAACTGTAGGACCTCGACATAATGAACATGGATATTAATTATTTACTACATTGAATTTTTCCTTAATATTTCAGAAACACGTGCAACATTTTCTTCACACGCCAAATGTGCCTGACCACAAAACGAACATGTCAAACTTCTCAGTGCCAAGCAATGCTTGCACGAATGACAGGCTCCGCTGCACTATGTTACTGATTAGTCATGGTGCAGCAAGCATGAAGAGTCAAGGTTCGTGCCTTTATCTTGCGTTAGCATCCTGATCTTGCAATTGCCAACACTGATACACCAGATCGGCAGCAGCGCAAGGTGTAGCTACCGTATTTACTTGAATGTAACGAGTTCTTTTCATGATTTTTGGCTCTCAAAGTCTACCCTCGCATTATAATTGAATAACTGCGATTCGGTCGGCCTAAAGCAGCGCCAGGGCGGAGCCACATTGAATCCGCCACCACTCGGTTTCGGTTTCCACGGTTTTACGATGTTATGTTGGCAACATGGGTACCATGCTGCCATCCAAGGAGACATTGGCTGGTCCACGTTTGAGGCCCGTGAGGCCAAGGCCAAGCTCCTATTTGAGAGACGACTCAGCACGTTACCGGATGGCAGGTGGGCCAGAGAGGCCTTCAAGTATGTGCACCTACGATGCCAACACACTAGGTGTATCAAGCGGACCCGGCGACTCGAAGAAAAGTTCAAGATACCCCGAGTGGCACTGACAGCGGTACACGAACCCACCTGGCACCGAAAGAAGCAAATCAAATAAGTTAAGACAGCCGTATGGAGAACGGAAGCAGCAAGCAAGTTATTCCTAGCCCTCTACAGCACCAATAAAACTGATTAAAAAGGAGGCCATCTACGATAACACCACTGGAAGTGGCCTTCTGTGCGAGGCTAGGGCTGGCATGCTGCGCACCCGACCACTTGGAGCTAAGTTCTCCTCTGGGCTGGACACGGCATGCCCTGGATATCAAATTGCTGAGGAGACCATCCAGCATATTGTGTTGAAGTGCCCACAGCTATTGCCACCTCCGACCGCGCAAGCCATGACGGACACGGACGACATGCTGGCGATAGCACTCGGGCTGCGCCATGAAGTGCATGACACAAGCGACAAAAACAAGGCAGTGGAAATGACGATACGATGCCTTGAGCACTGGTGGTGGGGACGTCTGGACAATAAATTCTTGTGAACAACGCACTGGCGTTGTATGGAACCTTTTTTTGTAAGCCTGGTCCAGAACCCACTGTGATCACCCGTTGAAAAGGGTTTGGGCCATAGCATCAAAAAAATCGATTAAATCTCAATCCATCCAAAATAAAAACGTTGTGCTTTTTCTTGTGGGCTCAGAATCGCGTTGTCCCCTTGAGCACGCACTTGCCAAATCTTTCGCAATGGATTAGCGTGGTTACTTCAGTTATTATCACATTTCGCCCGATGGGAACATGCTGTGCACAGTACGGCACTCGACTCAAAAAGGCTACTGTGATAGCAGAAGGAATTGGAAATTCTGTGGCAGCTCGACGGCTAGACATTACGTGAGTGGCAGATGCAGCGGGAGGTGATTTTTAAAAGTGAGTCTGGCCGTAAAGGCTTCCAAATCGTCTGGGAGGACGAGACTGAAAAGGAAGACGGTTTCCAAGAACTCTGCCTCCGACGACGACGACGAATGAACGTTTTTGATTAGATTGCAATGGCCATAATGTCTATTAAAGGTACGTTTTCAAGCGCTTATCTCGCGTTACATTTGTGGTTTTATTTTTTCCCACTGGGCAGTATGGAAACTCGCCCCATGCGTTACATTCGTGGTTGCGTTACATTCAAGTAAATACGGTACATATTGCCACTGCGGTACGTCGCCACTACATGACAGTATACTATATTGCAGTAACCATCTTGCGCTCACATCAGCTATTGCAGAGTATGCTGTCACGGAGAATAGCTCTCACTCCGGCATACTATTTCTTATGCAAAACGGCTGTGATGGGGGGAAAGCCACCCGATGACGCTTAGGTGGCTGCTACTGCATGATGGTGGTGCTGTGCAGGAAAGCCAAGCTAACAAGAACTAGTTTTCGTGCCCTATGGAATTGCCTCAAGTGCCTTCGAAAAAGTGCTGAAACTCCAAAAAAGAGGTGTCCCATTTCTCCAGTAACGTTCGCCTAGGTTGTGTTCCTTCACTGACTAAACTGTGGTGCTCTTGTATACGCACTTGACAATCATAACGAATTCAGCCATATCCGACTATTTCATGTTTTACCTACTCACCACAATGGGGTTCAGAAAGCATATGGTACAGCTGGCAACAAAACTTTGCAGAATGCGAATGCATGACAGAAAATTCACCTCAGCACTACCACGAATGTCAGTCACTTGGCACTCATGTTCGAGCCAGTTCCCTATTAAATCTGGTGATAGGCGACTGGGCTGCCCAGCTTATTGTACCGCGGTAGTTCAGGTTCCAAGTGGAAAAAAAGATTTCAGGGAAACCTGCCAAGTTAACTAAATATGTCAGTAAACGAGCTAACAGCCATGAAGCAACAGGACCTGATGGGTCGCGAATGACTTCTTAAAGCGATGCAAAAAAAGCTGTGAAAAGGCAACATTCATTTCTGAAAGAATAAAATGCAAACTGGAAGCAACCTGGAAGTGTACTGCATGTGTCACTGTACACCATTCTTGGCATCTTACTCTCTGTATTCTACTCTAGAAGTAGAAATAATGAAGTTGCTGAAAGTTAACAGAAGCTGGGGGACACCCCTCTTAAAACGTTCTTCCTTATTTATGGGTGGATCTGATTGAAGCTTGCGCGGTCATTATATTTTTGCACGCTGATTTCAAATATCTGATTAGTTTTCTTGTAGATGAAATGGTTTTCAAAATATTACCTAATTCATGTTCTTCATTTGGAGGTGGTTAATTACTAAACACTTTATGGCATGATGAGAATAGACCCGCTAGAGTGGTCTAGAAGGATCCTAGAGTGCCGCTAGCCATGAATTAATGTGCTAGAAGAATTTGAACCAAAGTTACACAAAGTCAAACTTCTATGACTAAAAGCCCAAGTTGGCACCTAAAATTGATAATTAATTCTGTAAATGTTGCCACATAATAACTGTACATATTTTAGTCCTATTGCACTGTCCAAGAGTTTTTCCTTCTAACAAGACAAGAATGAGAACTGCAGCACAAATAGTTTAAGAGATATCTTTCCTCCAAAATTGCAGCATCCTCAAAATTGCAGTTTTGAGAAAATGAGGAAAAACATTTCACAGTATGTAGGTGTAAATTATGTCAATGATTGATATGACAACAAGATCAGAAACAAGTGGAAAGTGATCTAAAGCAAAAATTAATGGCCTATGCCAATTTGAGGCAAAGTTGTGCAATAGGAAATATATGAAAGGAAAGGTCCATCTGGGTGCCCAAGGCAAGATAACCTTCCCAGTAAATTTTCCTTTGTGGTCACTGTGTTTACCTTGGTTTCATGAGAGTGGCAGGATTCCTTTTCTAAAGAAAAAAAAAATTATAGCAATGGCAAGAACAGAACCGGAGATATTGATCTCCTCCAAAATTGTAGAACCCTCAAAAATGCTGTTTTTGAGAAAACAAAGAAAAACATTTCAGAACATGTAGATTTAAATTATGGCAAAGTCTGACATATAAGTGTATGATCAGAAATGGTTGGAAAGTAAATTAAAGCAAAAATAATGTTCTATCCCAATTTGAGTCAAAGTTTACCATAAAAAAAAAGAACTCAAAAAAAGGCGGTCCATTTTGGTGCCAAGACAATCTCTTCATAAATATTCCCCTACGGTTATTACATTTATCTTGGTGTCAAAAGATACATGAGGTTTGTTTTCTACCAAAAGAAAATAACTGTAGCAAGAGCAGGACCAGAAATAATGATCTGCTGACTGTGTCCAAAATTCAATTTTGAGAAATCAGCGAAAAATGTTTTGGGCATATTTTTGAATTACTAAGGCTAACAGCAACTCTATAAAATGAGTTACGACTGGTTTTGGTGTGAATGCACCAGTTTCCATCGAGATAATTGCCCCTGCAACTCAGACGCAAACTTATTTCGACAAAGTTTGCTATTCCGTGTGCCGTGCATGATGCCGTTTCGCGTTTGCCGCTGCCGCCGCGCCACTAACTTTTCCGAGTGTTCGATCTTTCGCGCCCATGAAAACTGCTTAGGTATCACTTTTTCATCTGCATCGTCATGATTACGACGTTCGCACGCGGCAGGAATCTCCTCGAGGAAATCGTTCGCTCTCCTATCTGTCCTATCTGTCGTGCCCAGCATCATCGGCTTCGCCTTAGGCCCGTTTCACATGCATGCGATTTTCGCCTGCGACACTGCGAATTCCGTCAGTCTGCGACTGGAAAGGGCCGTCAGTCAAGCCGCAGACAGCTTGCGACAGGTTTTCAACTTGTTGGAATTCGACCGCAGCGTCGGTGTGATCGGTCTGCGACTGACCGTGGACTGACCAATGGGCAGCATCCTGACGGTGCGTCATGAGTGCGTCACTTGCCGTCACGTGCTACCGCCGGAAGTGAAGTATCGCAAGCAGCGCAGCAACGTAGTTGTTTAATAATGCAAACTGATTTATTCAAATAACAGCATACGAAATATTCTGTCGTCACTATAAAAACGCACATAAAACTAGCAACATCGATACACATTTTATTGTGTTAATGTCGCATTTAACAAATGGTTGGCTGTACATGCATCAAGCAACCCTGCGTGTCAGCCCGACCAAATTCGCTGTGAACGCGTTGTATGTGAAAGCACTGACTGAAAATCGCACTGTGGCGTCACCGACTAGACCGATTATTTTCGGTCCAGTCGCAGCATGTGAAACGGGCCTTATCGGCCCATCGTGGAGCGTCGGCGCTTCATCACTGATTGCTGATAACAGGATACCGCGTCACCGACGCGCCTCTTTTCTCTACCTTTCTTCGGTTTTTAGGCTAGTATGACGCTCGAACCTAAATTTTCCCCGTTTTACGCCGTGGTCATGACGGAACGTCGCAAAACCAGCTAGGCCTAACTACGCGACCTTTTCAAAATGGCGCCAAGCCGCAAGCAGCCGACGCCGGCAGCCAACCAAAAGGGGTCGTGTGGGTCGCATGCTTTCGGAGCCCAATAGCAGCGCGCGTTTTGCGTACATTTGTCCCTTTGTTTTCTACTTCGGGTGTTCGCTCGCGGACGCCGATCGTTGCATGGGAATAGCCTGAATCGCGATCTTTCGAACGAGATCAAAATGATGTCAATGGAGAGCGCATTTCTCGATCTGCAGCCGTTAAGAACTCGGCGCGATTTGACCGCAATTTAAAGGGGCAAACGTTCAGATTCGCAACTTTGGAGCGCTGTAACGTGCGAAATAGGCGGTATTTTTCAACCTAAATTTGCAGACAGTTGCGGAAACGTCTCGGGACCGCAAAAATGAAGAAATAAAAAAATTGATTTTTAGACAGATTTTCGGCCACAAAGAGCCGTGTCCCCCCCTTAGCTTTAAGCCAGAAATTAAATCAACAAGGCCTTGAGGGCACCTCTACAGAGCCAGGGAGAATTGCAGCCTTTAATTAGAACGCACAAGGCAGCAGCAACAGGGGCTAAGTCTACACACACTCACCTACACAGAACCTGTCCTCTTCGCTGTCGGGAAGGGGCAGGTTGTCACGCAGGAACCACACTCGTGGCTCGGGATAGCCACTCACAGTGCAAGAAATCTGCACCCAGGGATCTCCGGTCAGCTCCACTACGTGTGGAGCTACCGTGAAGTCGGGCGCATTTGTGGCACGGCTCGTAGCTGCAGCAAAAGACACAGGCTATGACAACCTGAACCACAATGCTCATTCCTATGAGCAAAGAAGCACTTAATTGTAACTCAAGCAAAGGCAAAAATGCATCCCAACAAAGAAAACAGCCCCACTAAGCATCCAAGGAGCTAGCCACAAATGCAATGCAATTTTAGTGGTACCAAGCTGCTACAGCTGTTACACCTGGCTGGCTTCCTCATCAAACAAAACAAAAAAGAGCACTAAAGAAAGCAGTGCAGCTGATGTGCTAAAGCATGCATGACTACAATAAAGAGACCAACCTCTGACTGCCAGGGCAAAGTCGCACCAGACCTCGTCCTTGTCAGTGTAGGCAACAGCAGAGTAGCTGCCTTCGTCGCTCTTGCTTACGTCGTAGAGCTCCAGTATGTACTCCTTCCCACGAAGTTTCGTAATCCGGCAGTGGTTGTTTGGCACCACCTGCTCTCTGCCATGAAACCAGGCCACGCCTGCCGAAAGCATTTGGCAGCATTTCGAAACATCACTCTCTTCCCCTGACAGCAACAAACTCTGAAGAACGCTTTGAAAGGAAAGTAGAAATTCATGTACTACTTACCCAGTAGCTTGGGTGTTGACACTTCACAGACAAACTTGGCAATCTTTCCAGAGTGCAAGCTTGTCTTGGCTTCTGGCTGCAGATTAAAGTGCAGAGAAGGGTCTCTGCACTGCTTTCTTGCACCGGGTTCAGCATAGGTGGGTACTCTCAGTTGCTTCAAAATTATCTTGGCAGCAGACAAGTGGTCTTTTTTGTCTTGCTTGGGGGTCGACGTTAGCGGCCTTGCAACAAACTTGGAGCCCTGTGTTTGAAGCGAAGCTCTGAGCTGTGGCTTTGGCGAACTCCTGCCATCAGTCTGATTCTCAGTCAAGGACTTGTACTTCCAGTTGGTCTAAACAGAAAGAAAGCATCAAAAAATCAATGACTGCATTGGCAGATGTAATTATAATAATACACTGTTCCTCTAATGGAAGTTCTTACAAATAATTTATCCTAGTTATTACCGGAGCGTCTGCAGATTTTGTTGGAGCAGCCCGAGGTTTGGCATTGCCCATCACGATAGATGTTTTAGCAGGTTCCTTTTCAAACACATCAGACGCAGCTGCCGGGGCCGAGTCTTCCTCAGAGTCTGATGCACTGGACAACTCCAGAGAACCAACAGAGAGCTTCTCTGACATTTCGGATAGCTCATCAAGGTCCCTGAAACAAACAAAGACACCAAACGAATGGCACCCTCTTTCAGCACAATTTGCAGGAACGAACAAAAACTACAGTGGCACGCATCATCGTAAGGAAGTACCATCACTGGAGAAACGAAAAGCACAAGCAATAATAGCAGGGCTATATTCATGAGCACACAGACCATTGCACAAGCAAAACGTACACCCAACTTACCGTAAAATAACATGTGACCTAAAAGCTTGTGAGTGCAAGCAGCCACTTTAGAAGCACTCACTTGTGTCATAAAAAACATTTGTCAAATTGTGCATTACCAAACTATGACCTACAGCATAACTCTCCTCGGTCCTCCTTGAGGACAAACCAAGCACTTCTTGCACTATATGGTCACACCACAATACTGGCCATGAACCACTGCGAAAGAATGGTGCCTAGCACTGGAGAAGAGTAAAGAAGATGACTTGAGGCAAAAACACAGAGCATAAACAGAAGCAAGCCTCATGTTTGGACGCCTTAAGAGAGTGGTTGCGTGTGAATTGAGTGCTTTCCCCTGAATCACTAGGTGCTGAAACCAAAGGCTATGCCACCGTACTGACCTGGTGAAGAGCAGCAGCTAACTGGACGCATCAAGGATCGTATGAAAAGCAGGCACACTGCTCAGTGTGGTTTGTGTGCTCAGCTGTGTAAGGAGTCCGGCCACTAAGGCCAGTCTTGGGCCCTCGCTGCATTGAAAGTTCTCCATGACACTGTTTAGAGCAATTGCAAAGACAATGCTTAAGTGACATTCATGTGGCTAAGCCACTATACCAAGCAACTTCGGCACCCTCCGCAGCTAGGCCCAAGTCCGGGCTAGACATCATGGACATGGATCACGGAAGACAAAATAAGATCTTCCGTGCTCTTATAAGAAGGCATCCTGATGGCAACCCTTTTGGAAATGCCGCGGCATACCGTAGCAATAACACCGAGCGAAGCAACTCTGAATGGTCTCACTGTTTGACTCTGCTCAGTGGACTGACGAGACAAACAATCACAGGGATTCGAAGCCTAAGAAGCATTATAATGTGACACTGATGACACTTTGAAGACCTGCTTCTGTGATGAGAAACTCATCGAGAAGTGCTACCTGGCTAACTGATAGATGCTGAAGTCTGTCAAGTTGCCTGGTGACATAGTTGCTTTAATGAATCCCCTGGACTATGCCCATATCAATGTCAGAGAGCTGAAAACGCTTAGGATAAAACAGCATTAACGTGCCAAGATGCGCGCCAAGATTCTCATAAGGCAACATCGAGCGACATTACTGTCGAATATTGAATGTGGCAGAGCTTCCAACCAAACGTCATCAACATTAGCCAGCAGAAACAGAGCTTGCATGCTCTTAATTAGGATACAGCCACAGCACACAACTCGCACCAGAGTTCCCTGCCTTCAGTGTCTATTCTAAACAGCAGCACATCTAAGCAGGGCAGTGAGAGTATCTTTTTCTGGTCAACTATGTATGCGACTTAATGCTGCATCTTTTAAACCGGAAGCCAATGGTTATCATCAAGCAACCGAAAATGTAACGTACACTGTTTGCAGTGCAACAGGAACCATACGAACGCCATCTGCAATCAGGCCTATCACTAGTCAAATGGACTATCAAGTTCTGCTGCAAATGTTTTGAGTGTGGCTGCTGATAGCCAGGCCTGATAACCAGGAGCATCTTTGATAACGAGATTCAGTGAGCTACCATAAGAGTTGCTTATAATTCAGTTCACTGGTTTTAACATCTGAAAGCAATTTAGGCTACAAGCGACAACATAGCGGAGGGCTCCGAAAATTTTGGCCACCCGGAATTATTATGAAGGTGTGCATTGTCGGTTCACATCAAATAAGATGAATGTCCAAGAAAGTGCCCCTTACAATCCATTGACTTGGCTATCAAACTTTCAGACGTGCTACAGGATTGCAGAACAAGCAGCTAAATTTGATGCGACATCAAGCTGTGTGCCTTCCTTTGCACAAAAGCACCAAGCCATTCATTCAATTCTAATGAAACGCACTCTTACGCACTAGGCGACTACCTCTACCAACTGGCCTGATATAAAAGCATTGAGACGGGAAGCATCTTTTCAGTCTCAGTCATGAAAATTGCTACTCACTAAATCGCTGAATTTCATATACTGCTCTAAGTGCTACAGCACTGTTTATTCCAAATATGCAAGCTTTAATTTTGGTAACCTTGTCTCAATCCAGATGCACTAAAATTTTGTAGATATGGATCCCCAGCCCCGAATTCCAGCTCTGAATTATGTTCAAATAGTATATAAACAGATACCATAACAGCAAATTTTTAAACATCAAAAAGAAAACATTTCTCAAGCTCGTAGTAATATATGGGAGGCAGGAGCGTATTGTTCCCAAGCTCTGCTAATTGTTTCTCTGCTTGCAGTACCTCATGCCCAATGTTGCCAACACGTGCCATTATGCAGTTGCCCATGATTTTGATCCATCATCCAATTTTAGGCCTTTAATTTCAATCAATGCCAGTCTCCACTATGCTTTTTTGTCTCTACCTTGAAGGCTTCATTGCGCCTAGCACAGCTGCATTTGAAGGGATACTTAAGCTCCAAAGAGTATGACAGGACAGTGTTAAAGGCTCCCGTTTGCGGCTCCTCATAAGGACCTTCGTTGGCATACGTGCATTTCGCTATTCACTTAATCAGAATTACTTTATCTGTGTCTCAGTTATCGGCCGCCTATTGATTACAGCAGAACCCGAATATAACAAATCCGGATAAAGAAAATTATGACATAAGCGAACACTCGAAGTTCTTCTGACATTATGCATGTAAAATGTATTTTTTATAACGAACTAAGCAGTAATTGAATACAGTGAACTCTGAGCACATGCAATTGGTCACCAAATGCCCGCCAATGTGCTTCTGGGCCGCCTCCAGGTAGCCTCTGGGCTACCGTGGTACCTGCCAGTGTTTCCATGAAACATTGTTGTTGCGACTGTAAAAAAAAACGAAACAAAATGTATGGGCCCGCCAAAGCAAGACCGAGAGCGACTTTAAATTCCGCGCCTTCAGCTAGCTTTGCTCTACAGCATTCCTATTCAGCAGCTGCCTACCACATGATTGAGTATGCGCGAATTGGCCGTGTCCTCCATGCTTTCTTTGTGTTTGTGACTTTGAGTGCCACTCTACTGTGTTGCTTTACTGCTCATAAGACTTCGGCCGTAGCTATGTTGTCGACATTTCTACAAGATGATGATGAAGCAGCGGCAAGCTCTGCCACTTTCCGACGAGCTTGAGATAATTCGTTGTGTCGAGCATGCCGAAAAAAAGTCCGACTCTGCAGCACATTTAAAAATTCCAAGGAGCACGTTCAGCACCACCCTAAAAACCAAGTCCGCCATCAGAGACAATGCAGACCCAAAAGCTGACTGCTGTCGCCTCCGCAGGCTGGCTTACGACAAAGTATAAAAAACCTAATACCAGTGGTTTTTGAACGTCCGCACATGAAATTTGCCAGTCTCCAGCACAATAGTGTAACAGAAGGAAAAAGATTTTTCCTGCATCCTGGGCGCTGAGAGGCTTATAGTGGGAAGTGGTTGGCTCCGAAGATTTAAGGACCGCTACTCTATCACCAGAAAAGTGGTAGCAGGTGAGAGCCACGCCGTGGATGCAGAAGGCGCCGAGAAGTGGGATCAGGACATATGGCACGGTGTAAAGGAGGAGTACGAGCCATGCAGAATTTTTAATACGGACGAAACTGCTTTGTTTTGGTAGCTACTGCTAAGTTGGACATTGGCGCACAAAAATGAGAAGTGCCATGGAGGCAAAATGAATAAGGTCCGAGTCACTGTTCTTCTCACGACTACATAGACGGGTTCGCAAAGTTGCGACCGTTTGTCATTGGCAAGTTCTAGTCTCCAATGTGCCTGCGAGGGTGCACTTCGCTCCCAGTGACATACAAGTCAAATTCAAAGGCCTGGATGACCAAGATGTTATCTAAGGGTTGGCTGCAGGATTGGGATGAGGAACTTTTAACGAGTGGACGCAAGATGTGCCTCCTCCTCGACAGCTGCTCCACGCACCATTGTGGGGTCTCACTCAAAAACATTGAGCTCTACTTCTTGACGCTGAAGGCCACAGTAGTTTTACTGCCCCTTGATCAAGGAACCATACGGGTATTCAAGCAAGGCCATGGGAAGCGCGTCACTGAGCGCCTGCGAGTGAAATTGCAGGTGAATGACGAGCTAAAGATAAAACTGCTCAGCACAATCAAAACAATCAACCGTGCCTGACAAAATGTGACTTGAGACACAATCCGCAACTGTTTCCACCATGCTGGATTATGTCAGGAGGATGCTCGTCCTCCTGATCGTCCTCGCCCGACACTGCAAGAAGCCCTTTCTGCTAACAATGTGCTGCGGCAATACTGCGCCCAAAATACAGGGAAGTGGGTTGAAGTCCATTGAGATGATGTTGCATGTCGAGAACACGATTCTCCTTGATGGTGCCAAACACAGTGTTCAGGTGAATATCACTGCCTACTGATAATAGATATACACTTCGCTGCAATAAATTTCTTTTAGAGTAGATTATTCATGATGAGTGGCCTGATTTTTCATTTGTTAATGTGGTTTTGATCAACTGTTTTATAATGAATTATTACGAATTTGTTGCTAAAGTTTGTTATAAACGGGTTCGGTTAGTGCGAACTACTTCATATATCGAAAAAATCGTGTTAAATCACGCTGTTCCTTATAACCGGGTTTGACTATAGCACACAGTTGGAAGCTACTACATTATTTGAAAAAACACCCAAGTAAGTACAAAAGTCAGCTTTAACCAAGCCATACAAATGGCCCTTTGTGGCCTAGGAGCAATGCGTGTGCTCCGGAATTCGTGGGGCCTTGCTGGGTTCCATTTCCATCGCAAAGAACCTACCTGAGGTGGGAGCTCCTGCCATGTAGTGGTCTCGTGACGTCACACAACTTGTCTATCAATCGCTGCCCAGCCCTATTACTTACCAACTACTCAAAATCACTTCGGCCCTTAAACCTAACTTATAATGACAGGCGAATTTGAAATTTTCTTCCGATCTGAAAACATCCGATAGTAAAATAGGAAAACTTGCACAGCTTATTACCTGCTTCCCAGTCGCACTCGGCCACAGCAATCATCCGAGGGGTTAGGAATGACCATGTTGATGGGGTCGTAGTAGGCGGCGTACCGGCCGCCTCGGAAGGCACCCAGCGCAGCACTACGCTTGCGCTGCCGAAACAACCAGTTGTCCTCCCAGTCCTGTACACATGTTGTCCACACGCGGGCTGGAGCATTCTCATCCCTGCCCTCAGCACCCCTCCCATCAATGCATTCCTTTTCCTCTTCCTCCTCAGAGTCCAGAGCATATGGCATCACAATGTCCACACCCATCTCAGGAAATGGAACCTGCATTGCCAAAGAGAGCTCTGAGTACACACAACCAGAAACCCGGCACCCTATGACCATTTTCTCAGCTCCCCTAGTGAATATATTTACAGCAATTTTTCAAAAACACATTTGAATTTCACATGAAATATACAAAAAAATTAAGAAACTAGTTAATGAGGTTCTGTCTCAGTCGAACCTGCTTGGAGTTAATAAATGCTCTTCAAGAAGGCTAAGAAGTTTTAATTTCACACGTTTCAAATTAACAGGAGCTAGTTTAATTAACTTGATATTGGCAGGACTAAATGATTGGTACAAACAAACCGAAAGTTCAAATTAAAGACTTCAAGCTAAATAGCGTCTGCGATAACAATTTCAGGGCTCCACATGAAAAACTTTCACTCATGTGCAATTTTTGCACCCCGTGCCTTAAGAAATGTTAAAACCACTAGTCCTAAGTCACTAACAGTGAATAAAAAGAAAGAACGAAATGCACAGCCCAGAAGTGGGGGGTTAGGGGGTGGGGGGGGGGGGGGGAGGCACGCACCCTGTGCTCTCGAGACAGGTCCAGGGTGAAGGGGACTTGCATGCCTGCACCATTGGCACACTCCTCAGGGTCGGACAGAGCTCGGTTTCTCTCGTCGTCGGATTCTGTGTAGGCCTCTGTAATCTCCTCCTCAATTTTCTCCTCAATCTGCAGATAAATGAAACCAAATTGTCCATCCTCACAAAGCAAAGAAGCACAAATGCTTGATGCTGAGAGAGAGAGAGAACTGATGCAGAGATTTACAGGCTCTGGCATTATGACACAGAGATGAGGCTGGTAGGTACAACATCACAGCAGCAAAAACACACTCTTGAACAGACTACACACTACAGAATCCCAAGCATTCAAAATTGTTGTGAGGCCCCGTTGCTATGGCACGCCTTAAGCAACGGGCATACCTTTGCACACACGAAAATATGTCAATTTACTATGACACTTTTAGTTGGGCACACGCAGTGATACGTACGCAGCAACGATGTGGGTAATGAATGCGCAAGCGCAGATCCGTACATAACTCGGCCTGTCCTGCAGGCACATTCCTGCATCGAATCCCGGCGTACATCCGTTGCTGTGCACGTTGCCGGATGCATTGACAACATGGCGGGCCCCGATCAACCGCTTTGGAATGAATTCATCTCATGGCTGCCTTCTCCAACGCGATAGCTCACCTTAAATGGTGGCGTTCACTTTTATTGCACTCATTCTCACCCGCAGAGCAAGGTATAAGCAACAAATATCCCTCGTTTTTTAGATACCTTAACGAATTGCAAGCTGCTAAGCCTATCGGTAAGCTATGTATGTGGTCGTCATAGCAACAACATGCATTTTCAAGCTTCTTGCTGGCACTTTCATTTTCTTCAGTTTTTGTATTTTTTCTCCTCATAATAAAAAAGGCTGATAATGAGACTATTTTTCTCACCAGTAATTACAGATTAATTTTTTTACATTCATTCATTCATAAACCTTTATTCACGAGGATGATCTGAAAACCAGCGAGCATGTGCTTTGACTTGTTGTCAATAGATGGCACTACTGTGCACACTGCATGTGGCGGACGCTGCAGCACGGTTAACTGAAAGTGTCGGGTCCACGTTGTTTGCAGTGCATGCAGCACAGTGGCCGATAAGCATGCACACTTACTACATATGCCCAACTAAAAGTGTCTATTATAATTAACAAAACAGGTTCTGTTTAAATTGAGGACAATGCAGAGAGCTAAGGGACTAAAAATGGTAGGTGTAACATTCAGAGATAGGAACCATGCAGAGTGGGTCAAATAAATAGCTAGAGTTAATGACATTTTAGTCAAAATCAAAAGGAATAAATGGGTATGGGCAGGAGATGCAACGTGAAGAGATGGTAACCGATGGTTGCTAAGGGTAGATTCCAAGCGAAGGAAAGCGCAGTAGATGGCGGCAGAAAATTAGGTGGGCGGATGAGGTTAAGAAGTTCGCAGGGGCCAAGTGGATGCATCTAGCATAGGACTGGGTTAGAGGAATATGGGAGAGGCCTTCGCCCTGCAGTGAGTATACTTAAACCAGTGATGATGACATGTATATAACGCAAGCCTACTATCCTTCTTAACTCCCTCCTCCTTCTACACATCTTGATATCACAGCATCACAGACATAAGCAAAATTTTCTCTATAAAATTGACAAGACACGTCTCATCACACTGTATAGTGCCATGCGAAAATCAGTGTTTTCATGTATCGCAGCTGCTTGAATCAAGAGCAGGAATAAAAGCAGGCACAGCTACGTGCACACAACTCACAACATATTTGAATGGGTCTTCCTTCACACGTGACCAAAAGAATTCGTCGGACTCTGTCTCTTCAGTGAATTCCTCCTCCTCTTGACCTGAATCTGATAACGGAATGTCTGACTGGCACCCAACGTCAATATGCTCTGCAAGTGAGGCATGCAAGCATAAAGAAAGTTAGCTCAGAAGCAGCAGAGTGAAACATTACAGTTGTGAGCCCACTCTGCTTTTGGGGACACATACAACTGTAATGTGGTACAACTATAGCAGCTTCAAATTCGCACAGCTAAAGCAAACAATACAAATAAATTTGTTTTATGCATCAGTATACAGCTTAGTGCTAAGGCTTCCCCCTACCTCTGGGAGGATCAAGTTGAATGATGATCATGGATTTTAACCTGCCCCATCACTCTTAGTGTTGAAGCTCGGTTTATCTTTCAATGGAAGCCAAGCAAAGTGGCACCTCTGACAGTGATTAACCTCCAAAGTCCACTAGGGCTGCCCAAAAGCAAGGCTCTACTGCCTAATGAGGAAGTAATTACTCATTGACATCCATCCAAGCACAGCCGTACAGCCACAAAGAAAAGCCAGCAGCTTTCTCAAACACTTCGCAGTCAATGAGCCAATGAGTAATTACTACCTTATTACAAATCTACTCCACTTTTGGGGGATTCCCCTAAACTTCCGATCAGCTACACTGCCTAGCCAGGACAGCTCCTCACCTTTCTTTGCTGTTCTGATGATGTCAGGCTCACAGGCATTCTTCAGGTCACCAGGCTTGGCACTGGTCGAGTACTTGCGCTGAGCTATTTCAATAGCCTGGGAGAAGATTGTAAAACACAAACGCTATGTCATACAGCATACAGCGGCGAGTAAACTAATGCAGGGAAAATGAGAGGCTTTGTTATGACACACACAAGAAGGGAGCCAACAGCTCCTGACACAAAGGAAAGCATAGGGGATGTTTTTTCATCAATGTGAAGTATTAATTAAACATGGAGATAATCGATGAGGAATTAGAAGAAGAAACCACCACATGCTGCCAATGGGATCCAAACCCACGACCTCCGCCCTCCTCCACAGAAGAGCGGCAATGAATCTCATCGCCGGCATGTGGTTGTTTTTTCTTGAGTCAATTATTTCCACGTTTAATTAATGCTCCACATTTATATAAAGAAATAACCACCTCGTTTGCTTTCCTTTGTGTCATGGTTGTTGGCTCCCTTCTTAAGCATATAGTGATGTGACATAGATTGTATTATGCCATACAGTACATGAGCCAACATACCTTGTTGATGACAGCCACAACAAGAAGCTCCTCGTAGGTGTCGCAAACAATATCGTCGCCATCCTCGCTGCCAGAGGCATCAGAGCAGGCCGATGCATTTTTCTTGTTTGGCTTGCAATCGTCCTTGAGCGACAAAGAAATGTTAACCAAATTTAGAACCTTGAACAAAAAGCTACAATTTTTCGATTTTCCTAAATAAAAATTGCTTTCTATAGGGAAAAAAAAAAAAAGCTACCTCAGCTGAAGTTTTTATAACCAGTTCGTTCTGCAGTTCCCAACCACACTACTCCATCTGAAGCTGCCAAAATTAACACATCATTCATTGATGCCACTCTCTTTATATGCATACCACCAAGAATTCTGTTGTGATAGTTCTACTCATGCCCTCCTTTCTAAAGGAAGTAAGCTAATGCCAACTCCAAGCATGTTTCGAGAATGCAGACAGTTTTCCTACAGAACCGTAAGACTAAATGTGTTTGTTGACAGTGCAACAGCCAAGGATAGAACAAGTGTCACTACAGCAGACTCACAATAATTAAGACTGGATAATTTGCAGTTCAAGTTAATTAGATAAATTTTTAAAATTATGGTTCGCTGAGTACATTTTGAATGCATTTTGAAGGCTTTTTGTTGGCACCTAGACTTGGCTTAAAAATTCTCTTAAAACTTTTTGTCTTGCTCCAATGCTCCCAGCAAGTACAAGAGCAGTGGCCGAGATCAGATATGTAGAGTTTACAGAGTTGGGTGAACTGAATATTCAGTCCATCGAACCAGTGAACTGAGACAGTCAGAAGAGGGCCCACATAAAGGTTCGACTGACGATAAAACGACCAAACATGCCCCATTGCCATACAGTTTTGCTTCCTGATCTTCATAACCAAACTACGGGTATCGGCCACATATCTAAACCAATCCGGAGTGGGCATCAGCTAGAAGCCATTTTGGGCTCCGAATGACTTTTTAAAAAAAAAAGCATCTTGCCATTACAGTGCAAATGTGCATTCCCCTTGCTTCAGTGCATAAGGAACTGTGCACCAAAAATGTGCACGCTGCATGTGCTGCTCGCTCTTTGTGCTGTGAAGCCTCCTAACGTAAATGCCACTGCATGTGAGCAGGCTTCACCGCTACCTGCCAAGGAGGCCACAGAAGGCCTTACTGTTTTGTAGCACATAATTCTTTTAGAAAACCAGTGAATTACAAATAGCTGTTTTCAACCACAAAACCAGTTGGAGACTGCTGGTTGGATAAGCACAGCAGTGCCTTTCATCCATATTTTATGTTGTGTCAATGCTTTTGGCTACACTTGCATATAAAAATAATTCTAGGATATTATTTGCCTGCACAGAGATCCATAAAGAAAATAGTATTTAGCATTTGATCATGCTAAGATGCAATTCTGATAACTTAAAAAAAAAATCTCTCGTCTCTTGAAGTTTGAGCAAATGAAAGTCTACTGTATCTGCCTTTGAAGGCTGACCAGCACATCTAGATACTTAACATACCAATACAGAGGTAACAAGAAAAGATGACTGCAGAACTACTAATAGGAAAAATATGAGTGTCACCCCAAAAATAATATGTCCAATTATTTTAATAATAATAATAATAACAATAGCAACAGAATAAAAAAATGCGTATTATCAACAAGTAACAGCATATCATTTTAAGGGTTGAACATTCTATTTTTCCAAATGATCGCTCTTTCAGTTGATAAATTTTTAGTGGCGCTAGGGCAGTTTTTGTATCCTTTGCAATACTAGCTTGCCAATATGCCATTGAGGAAATGCAGGACCTCAACTTTCACTTTATCACCGTTGCTGAAGCACCTTCTCGGCAGATGTGTTTTTTAACTCTGCATACAAGTGCTAGTCACAGGGTACCAGTTCAGGGTTGTAGGGCCAGTGGGTGATGATACCTCATCCAAACTGTCACTGAAGAGTAACGGTTTAACATAATATGACGAAACAAGTGTTGTAATGGGGAAGTGTCATGTCGCCTCATCTGTTTCTGAATCGCCCATCGCAGTCGGTTCACTGCCTAACAATACCTTTTAGCATTATATAGTGGTCTCAGCAGCCACGAAGTCGACCAACAATACGCCCTGTAGATCCCAAAACACAGTAACCATGACTTTGCTGGTGTTTGCTTGAATTTTCGTGGTTTAGGCGAAGAGGAATGTCGCCACTCCCGCGATTCCTGTTTTGCCTCAGGTGAGAAACAAAATATTCAAGTTCCGTCACCAGTAACAAAATAGTCCAAAAAGTTGTTCTTTCCATCTCCACAGTGTGAAAGAACTTAGCAAGAAGAGTCAACGCGCTGCCATTCACGGTCTGGTGTGGGCCTTTGCAGGCCTCATCTTGAGTGCACCTTCCAATATTCCAACATTTCTGTCAAAATCACAAAGGCGGTGTTTGAAGACACCTCAGGAATCTAAAATTTAGAGATCGTCAAGAGTGATCTTTTGGCTTGTTGCGTCATTTCTTCAACCTTCACTTCTGTCTCGCCATAATTTGAAGGTCTCCCACTTTTTTGTTCATTGTGAATTTCAGTGCGAGCAGCTGTAAAGTCCTCCTTACAGTTGCAGACGTTTTTGACATTCGTCAGATGCCCTATACACGTCCGTAAAATGACAAATACCAATAGGTTGAAGGTCTCTTGTGTCCAAAAACGGAATAACTGTGAGAGCTTCACACATGGTGGTAGCGACAAGCAGGCTGAGCGATGGCCTGTTTGAAAGAGGACGATGCAGCGGACAGAGCAGTGTGCCAAGCAGCTTCACGAATAATTTCCCTGCAGCCTCAGCACTTTCGAAGACCTTGCTTTTTGAGATTACCATCATACATTGGAGACCTCAATGCAGATGTATCTGCAGTTCATGCCAAAGAATGTGCTTTCAGAGTTTTCTGAAGTTGATCATCGCACTTAATAGCCATCACTTTACACCTCCCTCTTTCAATTTCTGTGTACACCACTTAAGAACTGGCAATCTCAATATACGAAAAGCACAGAGCTGAAAAAAGCTTGCTCTTGTTCCCTAGGATAGCTGCCATGGAAATGCAAATCTACACAGACAATTAGCTTGCCACAGGCTGGAAGCCACAGGCTAGAAGCCACTGGCTGGTGTTTGTAAGCTTACATCTATCACACAGTTGCCAGAAAACTGGAGAATCAAGAAAAACATTAAAATGATATCAAATTTGAAACCTGTCCAAGCTAAAAAAGTAACTATGCACATCCCAAGTACTTAACCGCTGCTCTAAGACAATCCAAGGCTCATAAGAAAGGCAAAGAAGACGGCTGTACAGAGTACACCTGGGCCTTTCCTGATTCGCTCTCTGACCAGCCTTTAACGACGATGCACTGGTACAATTCACACCCTCTTCCCCATAAGCCCAACAGTTAAATAGCGTTACCCAGGAGACTCGCAATCAAAAGCACTATTATACAGCACAAAATAAACCCAAAATATGTACTCTGCAAGTCACTAGTAGCAAATGAATTTCACAAAAGATCATTCCTGCACTAGCAAATTCCTGCTTTGTTGAGACCAAGGAAGAGAAATCTCAACAAAGACTCAAACATGACTTAGCAATGAGACTTGCTGAAAAAAAATAAATAAATAATGGTACTTCTTTTTTTTTGCCAGTGAACACCAAACATTATTCTCTTGGTGAAAGTATTGTATATATTATTTCATTCATTAATGCTGGGCAGCCAAAATAAATAGTAAAAACTGCCCTGCACCAGACCTCAGTTATGATCATGATGCATGAATGTATGGGCTGCTATAAATTTAAGTTGCTGCTAGCTTTACAAGACATTAACCAGAATAGGCTAAAGAATTTCAAATTCTCAGCTGCAGTGTGCTAGTTTGAAGCAGTGGCTGACTTTGCTTAACAAGCTGCACCTTACGAAATCTTGCAACTGTCCACTGAAGGTTTGAAAAAAAAAAAAAAGAAAGAAAAGAAAAAAGGTGCAATGCCAACCTGAAAAGAGGGGAGAGACTCTGCATCCTTATTGAGGTTGAATATCAGCTCCTTTAGCCTGGCATGCGTGCTGGTTGGCGTCAAGTCTCCTTCGCACTGTTTACCTGTGGTCAGATGAGAAGGTAATATCACACAACCTGCCTGTGTACATATATTGAGCAAAAAATGTGCAGCCTCAACATACATATATATATATATATATATATATATATATATATATATATATATATATATATATATATATCGTTCTTTTTTTTTTTCCGACTTCAGCCAGCAATAGCTCTCTGAAGGAAAACATGCAGAGTGATAAGCCTGATCCCTAACACAACAGTAAAAAAGAAAAGAAAGAATGAAATGTCTAAGTACTGAACAACATATTTGTGTACTATATACCCATGAAATAGTACTACCCCAAAATCAAAGCACAAAAGCCAAATTTTTACAACTTTCAATATCTCATTGCATAGACCTATCAATGAAATTACAACACCACGGCAATAAAAAGTTTTATAAGTGCACGAAAGCTTGACAGCCACAATAAACAATGTTACATCCATTACACAATGTCTTATGAAAGCCCCAGAAATGAAGCACGACTGATCGAGAAGCTCAGGTAACAACACAAACTCTTCAATTAACTATGCTTGTGGCTGTCCCTAGCTGCAACAAAAATGTAGAACCAGCAGGCAATTCTCTTGATGCAGAGGCAATCTTTAATTTCAACAAAAGAAAAAAAAATCATCTTGAGAAATTCTAGCTGGCCAGCAGGAACGTCTGGAAGGTTATTTTTAGAACATCGAAAGGAAACAAAAAGCTGAGCAGCAAAAATACTGGCACTTGCCTTGCAAGGCAATGAGCAGAGCACGCGTAAACTGAGAAACTGCTTCCAAAAGCTTCTCTTGGTGGTCAGAGAAAGCCTTTTCATCTGAAAAAGCAGATCGACAGGAAATGAAGAAAAAAACAAGGCAGGAAAGGTAAATGCCAAATACTTAACTACTTCACTTAACAAAAAAACAAAAAAATAACATAAAAATTCCTGCAACAGATGCCCTAAACCGAAAGACACGGAGTTCTCCAGACATCAATTAAGGAAGACAAGGAAAGAACCATTCTTAACGATGAATGTGTTCATCCAGAAACTTAGGGCTTGCATACTTAAATATGAAAATGCTGTTCTAGAAAAACCACACATCTATAGTTGTGCTACCCAGCGAAATGTCAATTTGGAGGAGTTTATTACTCCAGTTCTGGGGCCAGTTTTAGTGTACTGGTCTACTTTTATAAAAAAAAAAGTCACAACAAGTTAGTAATTATCTGGCTCCATTAGGTAACAAAAGAAGGTAAGCACAGCACCCACATAAGCGATACAGGACTTGCACCTTGACTATTTAAAGAAGTCACCAACAAGAAGTGCAGTGCTTTGTTTATCACAGACAGAAGATGGACAATACTAGTCATATGACAACTGACAACTAGAAATTCGCTAACTACTACCGTCATGAAAAGCACCATGACTTGGCACAAACATCTCTCGGGGCTCATTCTGCCGCTGAATAAGCAGAACACCACCACATTCATCATCTCTTCTAAACCCCTGCTACCACTCCTCTGAAGGGCACGTATACATAAAAACATGCCACGTGAGAGCAAAATACCAAAAAAAAGTTAAACTACAAAATATACACTGCCTTGCTGATCCTTTAAAGTTGCCAATTCTAGAAATTGGCAATAAAACATGAGAGGAATAATAAGGAGCATTAACTATCAGAAGCAATACTAAATTACCATCAATGACAGTTCCATGTTATATTCACAAAACTGGCAAATAGCATAAAATGTTTGAAACTTTTTTGCAAAAAATCAGCATATTTCAAAACTTACCTAGAGCTGCACAGATATCATGAATCTTATCGAAGAAATCAGCTGCAGCTAACAGATGAGGGGAGAGCAAAGCATTCACTATAACACTGAATCAATGGCTACACTGAAACCAGAACTAAGTATACCAAGTGCTCAAAAATGTCGGGGCTAACTACACTTACTTTCTTCATAGTCTGCATTATATTTTTATGTCCTGTGCTGTCTACTTCATCTGAGATCTCCAACATGTACCAGTCAAGTTAGTTCACTTTTGTCACAAGTCTCATGGAGATGCAGAACAATCATAACCCTGAAGATCGAATGTAAAAGCTTGAGGTAAAAAGCTTACACAGAGGGTGACTGTACACATGATTCACAGAGGCAGAGTCCAAAGATTCCCCCAAGAGGCTCTCAATAACAGATTCCACATGCTGCTGAACATCAGCCTCTTCTTGCTCAGTCGCTCCTAGATCAGATTCCTTGTCTGCAGAAATAGGAAAATGGCTACACATTGTGCCACAGTTGTGCAAGGCGGGAAAAAGGTTACCAGCTTAAGCTTAGACAAGTCATATACTAACATTTCACTGCCAAGATGTCTGTGATTTTAAAGTTTTCAGTTATACGGGTTTAAAGGTAGAAAAACTTAAAGTTTAAATTTTCAAACATATCTTCATAAGACAAACCTTAAACTATACCAAAACAGAAAGCTACACAGTACTCCAAAAATCATACAATTTAGGAATGATGCTATCACAAAGGCCACACACTTCTCTCAGTGTTCTCTGGCATGAAATGTTTTATGCCTGAGGGCCTGCAGGAAGATGAAATTCTGCACTGGAGCACACCAGTCATGATTGTGCACCTTTCTCCTTGTCGCTATGTACCCAGTCTCTAAGCCTAACCATAAACGCAATGCATGCTGCATGCCCACTGGTATGTCAGCCCCCACGGAGTTCCTTGCAACCAATAATCACACACTTAAGTTGAGACATACATCGCTATCCCATGTTACCCCTAGTAGTCTCTAAGGCATGTGAATATGCATGAGAGGGAAGACTGCAGGAAAGTTTCCCTTTTCACCTTCACGAAAACACTGCATATGCCCCTGAACTTCACCCCTGGTAAAGAGAACACATGCCTCATCCATCGAAATAAGACGCTGTCCTAAGTGATGGCAGCAAAATGAACTACACACTGCACTTAATTTTTTTTAAAGCATGAGTTACTTGCACTCAAACCACTTCAGTGTAACAGCTACTGAAAGCATGAGTACACTGCTCGTTGATCACGTCACAAGACATTACATCTGGGCAGTATATCTCGCAGTCTCTAAGCTAACTTGCCTGTTTTCTTTGGGCCATAAAGAGACAGCAGGACCTTGGTGCTACCAAAATGGTTGAACTTCACCTTAACATTCTCATAGAACCACTCGCAGGACTGCGCACGCAGGTTCCTGCAGGGAGAAGAAAACACAGTCACCACCAACTAAAACAACAAGAATAAGTGCAACAAAGAGCAACAGTGTGTAACAATATTTATTTATTTATTTATTTTACAATACTGTGAGCCTTTCTCAGGCTCTGACAGGAGTGGGAAAAAAAAGTATAAACAGCAGGCATAGTGTTCCAAGGCAGCAGGGAAAGCATACAGAGTACACCGTGAATAACACATCAAGGTTGCGGATATTTAAAAGCTACGTTAAGACTCGTGAACAACAAAGAGGGCAGTGAAACAACAACTCTATGACAATGACATTTCTTGAAAAACAGATTCAACGCTGGCAGAAAAGGCATCAAGCGACACATTATTCATAAACTGGTGGGGCAGGTTGTTCCATGTTTATGAAACAGGGAAAAAATGAGAATTTGAACAAAGTCACATTTAGACGGTCTTATACACATGTCATGGTTAATTCTTTTAGAGCGATGATAAGGCGGCTTTAGGTACAAATCTTTATCTACGTTGATGCAATTGTTATATAGAAGGAAAAGAAATTTCATGCACGCAGTCTGTCTCCAGCATTCCAACGTCGAAATGCCCGCGCTTTCACGCAGAAGTGTCACACTTTCGTAACGTGAGTAACGGTTATATATAAACCGGAGTGCTAGGTTTTGAATTCTTTCCAGTTTTTTGTTCAGATAAGATTGATGAGGGTTCCAAACTATTGCACTGTACTCAAGAATGGGTCGTACTAATGTCTTATATGCGTTTAGTTTTACATGTGAGGGTGCAGCTGATAATTTTCGTCGTATGAATCCAAGTTGTCGGTATGCTTTTGTGCATATGTTACCGATATGAGATTCCCAACTCAATATATCTGGTAGGACAAGCACACCGTTCCAAAATGCCATTCCTGCCACTGTGAACATGAGCAGCAGAGAATGCAGCATTCTTTTGCAATAAAGTTGTCGGGATTGCGTTCCCGGAGCAACGCGGAACATGCAGCCGGTGCTGCCGTTTTGATAACTAAAGACCCCCAGTGGGGTCAGTCACTGCGAGAGGAAAGGGACAGCAGCCGCGCTGCTGACCCCCCTTGAAGGGAGTACTTCCGAGAACTGTTGCCCCTGCTAGAGTCCCTAGAACGAATATTTCTAGAGACCCTATCACAGCATCCATTCTGTTTTTCCCGTGTTGGTCTTGGTCCCGATTGGGCCACCTCCTGGTGACGTAATGGGCTCGATGCGGGGCCACCCGCAGGAAGCGAACAGGGAAACTGCCATCAACACAGGCAAGAGCAGGTGCTCACGTTTCTCCCTCCGGGCTCCCCGGGTTTGGCCGGGGCATTGCAGGTTGGGAACGTGCGTGTACCTTGAGACCAAGCCCTAAAGGAGTCAAGCGCTCGCCTGTGTGGCGCCGACGCTTCCGAGTCAGGAGGGCGTGGTTTGGCACAGTTCTCCATTGCCGCCGACCAGTGCCAGTGGCGGCGCACGTTGAACCATCGACGGGCCACCTGTGTCGTCGAGATGTGCTCCACGCATCCCTCATCCTCCTTCGTCATGTTTCGCGCGAACTTTGACCCACTGGTTGGCCGTGCTGCCTGCGAGCCCCATTAGCTCACCCGCGGACACTTAAGAAGCCTTTGCATTGTGCGCGTGGCGCTGCGGCCCCGCTCTTGAGTGCTGCGGCTGGGCTACGGGCTTGTACTGAGGTCTGAGGGATCAGCGCAGTGTTTGTGACACAGCTTTCTGTGCGTTAAACATTTGGGCTTATAACTTGTGTTCTTGCTTTCTTCAGAGCGGAAGCGCAGGCGCGCAGTGCATACTGACCCTTGGCTTGCTCTGGCCCGAACCCGCGGTATGTGGGTGAAGTGACCACATACCATCTAGCCGTAGCACACCTTTGAAAAGCAGTCCCTCAAAATATGACCACGATAAGAGACTAAGCAGGTCAGAAAGCTAAGGAGACCTATTTCTCAGTTAAAGGAAAACGACCCACAGAAAAGCCTATGCCACATAATATTTTGTGCCAAACCCAAAATCTACCAGACATTTCTGAACTAAGCATACTCCTGTGAGAGTGCATTCTTTAAAGGTCTGTGCCCGAAAATGGCCGCCACTTTTATCTTTTCAATTAAAAATTTTCACAACATAAGAATATGCATCTCCACAAAGAGATCAATCTTGATTTTGCCTTAGACAGTACAGTTGATTGCGAAAATATATATACATATATATATATATATATATATATATATATATATATATATATATATATATATATATATATATATATATATACACACACACACACACACGTCTGGCACAACAGTTTTGAAACTTTAAAGCTTGCTAACTCTGATGGCTTGCACAAAAACCTAAATACACTTTCCTCCTCGAACCTTCCCTGCAGAATTTGTGCCAGAATTTCCTTTGGCTAACTCAGATTTAGTATTTTGACACACACAAACAAACAAGACCACAAGTATTACTTCAGGTGCAAGGTAGAATGAGAAAAAAAAAACATGGCTACAAAGTATAAAAAGAGCACTGAGCAAGCTCTCCTCCACTGAAGGAGCACTGAACAAGGGTGGAGGGGAGGAGAACTAAGCAAGCTCCCCTCCACCCTTGTTCAGTGCTCCTTCAGATGCAGGCGACTCAAAATTGGAAAGAATTCAGTCCCTTCTGAAAGTTCCTGAAGGCTATTTCTCTGAAAGTAATATATTTTTCCATATCATCCTTGCGCTGCTAAAATGTCGAAATGAAAAAAAAATTAATTTTGACGCTTTGAAACAAATCAGCACTGATGTTATTTTATTCTTGGCCAAGGTTTCGTGCAATGATCACGCTTGAGATCCCTAGATAGATTGCCACCATCACAGGTCGACCATATTCTGCCCACAAAGCTAGCAAAAAAGAATGCTTTAGCTGAAGACAACACTGATGCAGGCTGTCTTCCTGCCAGCAAGTAGTAAGGCTGTATGAGATTCTGGGTGAGCAGTGCTCTTTTCAAGCACCAGAACATGGAGAGGCATCATCCTAGTAGCCAACTAGGTAGCCTTTGAGAATGTGCAATTCCTAGCAGTGCGTATCAGTAAATCACAGGCAAGAGAACAGTCTGGGCAAGAGTTTTGCTAAAGCAATGGGCATAGTATGTTCATTTAATCATATGATGATGCTGGCTCTCTCTTTGCATTTTATTTTAATCTCTACTAGACTAAAACTCATTGCTGTCTTTGGGTCCCTCGCCGAGTGTTGCATCAGAATGCTGGTGCAATGGGAGATGAGTTTTTTTGCTTGCTGTAGCAGCCATATCCCTCTTTTGTAAACAGTCATTTTATATTTACACTCTCAGAAGAACAAACGAAACTGACCGTGCCAGCTACTTGCCCCTTGACTTTACTTGATGCAGTCTTTGGGCTCTTCAGCCAGCACTGCAGCGGACTGCAGGTGTAATGGTGCACGTCTGTGTTTGTCTGTTGCTGTTTCATCTGACGCAAGTATTCTTTGTTTGTGTGTGTGTTGTTACAGCAAATGTTGTTGTGTGTTACAGCATGTCTAGACAGTAGGAACCTACTCCTAGATTTCTTTTTTATTGTTTAGCCATTCTACTCAATCAGTGGCTAAATATTAAAAATAAGGAAAGACGATGCAGCAGCACTGCAACAGCCCCTTACCTCTGCTGTTCACAGATGCGACAGTACCATCCCCGATCCTGAGAGTCGTACGTTGCACAGTCTCGGCACACAAAGAGGCCGCAATCTCGACACACCAGTTTACGGTTGAACAGCAGGTTGAAGGTCGAGCCACAGTGGACGCAGCTCTTGCCCCCATCCTTGCAGACCTCCCGCACGTGTCCCTGCAACTCCTCCTCCAGGCGTCTGCAACAACCAGCCACTCTCATCACATACAACATGCAAAAAATGAAATTCACAATGCAGTTGCAACTCGAAAACAACTGAATCACTTGACTCTGTAAGAGACACCCCAAATGATCAAGCTAGCAAATGCTAAACAAGCAGAATGGGCACCCCATTTTATTGTTAGCAGATGGCTTAGGGCCTCACGCTTTCCACATGCAAAAGATAACGAATCATATTTAGCACACCAAAATCGGAACATATCTGCAAAGGCCTTAATATTATTCAGATGCTTTCTCCTGGATAACAGCTAGAAGTTCCAGCAATAGCGATATGTTATGCTAGTCCTGTAGGCACACAAAGCTCAACATTTCAATAAATTCAAGCTTTGATATAAAGCAAACATGCTCTATTTCAGTAGTAGTCACAAAATTCAGGAGTGGTCAGAAAAAAACTGCAATCATGACACTAGCAATTCATTACTAAAACTTCAAACATATGCTGATTCAAAGTCATATCTGCGAGAATGGAGACCATACAGAAGGAAAAAAATGCTCGTAAGCATTCAGAGAGCTGAAGATATTTTTTACTGAGCCCTGAAATGGTTCAAGCAAAAACAGAGCTACAAATTCCTTACTGATACTTGTGCACATATGCTTGCAAGTTCTGCTCTGTGCTCCTTCATAAGCAAAAGCAATGAACAAATTCCTACACACAAGTGCACAATAGGAAGCCTATCATGTGCTGCAGGCATCCGAAAATTTGTCCACCACTAGGCAGCAAAGTTGAGGATAAGAGCACATACACCAAAGAAAAAATAATAATAAAAAAAAACATTTGGAAATGCATTGTAGGAATAGGCAGTTTTAGCAACCAGCATTAGCCAAACAGAAATACCACTTCAAGTGCCAGTGCCACAAACACTACTAAACATAAGACATGCACGAAAGCCATGCCACTTTTGCATATCAGTGATGAGTGCTTCTTTAATAGAGAAAGGCAACAAGATCACAGGTTTAAACAACAGTATCAAAGCAAAACAGCTACTTGTGCAAGCGACTAAAATAAGGCCTAGCAGGGACCTCACATCAGTACAGCAGTGAGATCGCAATACAGAGCATCCCACTTCAGTGCCTGCTTGAAGGTAGGTGTGCTTCAAAACAAAGGAAGCAAGAAGCTTACTTGTTTAGTACAGGTCCTACCATGAACTCTATATACCATTATAAATACATAATACCCTCAGTAATAAACCACTCCACACCAACACACTCAAAACACACTTTTCACCAGGCAAAACAGCTGCTCTTGGTTGGATCAAATGATTCCCAAGAGACTGCCAGTTTGCTTTTTCCTTCTATATTTGACCACCTTTCCCTCCTCTCTTTCCTGATCTGTCACTCGCTTACTGCCAACAGACAGGCCCCACAGGTGTTGCGGGTCGCGTTTCTGATGGCACTCTCTTTTTTTTTTTTCTCGATTCGTCCTTTTACGTCCTCTGTTCGTGCTTCCCTTCTCTGCCTGTGCATGCCTCAAGTGATAACGAGCAACTGCTCTTGTGACCTGAAAGGAACCTGCATGGAGACACCAGCTGCATGGAGGTGACGTTGCTACCGCGGACAAATTAAACAACTGTGCGCCCTGCACAGAGGAAGTGATTGGCGAGCATCACACAGTAGCCCGTTTTCTGTGCCAGACATGTCCCACAGGTGCCCCTGAACACTTGCCACCTTTCAAAATGCTAAACAAGGAACTGCTGATTGGAACCTGCTCAGAACAATGAATCAAAAGATCGGGGCATATAAGCTGATGAGCCAACGCATCGAGAAACAATAGCTATTACATGTCATTCTGAGCTTTCGCTTCACATTAAGATTAAGAAAAAGAATCATCTATAGCTAACAAGAGGATTATTGATAAATAAAGGTAAGCCAAATCCATACGTTTCTATTATCTCAATTAAACACAGGGATGAAGGCGTACCCACTAAAGCCAGCTGTTGCCCTTTTGAGTTTACAGCCCGATGGCCACGTTTCTCAACAATTAAATGCATTTTCCAGAGCATGGAGTTAGATGGAAAGTGTGTTCACCAAAACATAAAACCAGTTTTCAAACATTACCACCACGAATCTGACAGCACTATATTTTTTGCACAAGTCAAGGGAAGTGGAATCCTAGCTACAACACAATATCCCACAGGGAACCATACAGCAAAGCATTTAGTACAGGAGGGTTGACTGCGTCATAAAGCCCAAGTGTTGTTCACATAACACATGCACCCTGACCCAACAATCTCAGAGAGTAGGCACTGTCCACAGAAGATAAGGTATGCAAAGGTATAACATCAAGATAAAATCTCCTTCCAAGCAAACAAGCATGTCATGGGATGCTGTGATACACTATAGGCATGCCATGCATGTGATAAGGACGTGTTGGTGAAACGCACTTACTCGCCTATGGTGCAAGCTATCAGCCCCGTGGGTATTCAGCTGTCAGCAGAAAAGCTAGGCTTCAACACAGCACACAAAAGTGGACTCCGCCATTAAATTTCAACATGCACGGCTTCATCCATACCCTTTGTTCATTTGAAATTGAGCTGCAGGCTTCGCAACTGCATCACTGCGCCTGACTTTCTGGTACTTTGACTACATTTACTTCCTCATCTGCTCTGCTAAACCAGCATACCATCAGTCGCTCATTAGCTTCAATGCACATCCGGTCTAGATCCATTTCTTCTTGACTTCAACTGAATTCATTCATTGGTTGCAAAATATTCAGTCTTTCACAGATGCCATCGTCTATAAACTTTAGCACCCTGCAATAAACTAATGCCAAAGCACGTTGGTTCTGTAGATTAAAGCGATTTTAAGCTTCAAGACAGTCAGTAAAAACCTATAAATTTTATTTTCTCACCAGTTTTGGTTTCCACGGTGATGACATTAAAGTGTGGTTCAGATCATGTAAGGCATGAAAAAAATTTATATAATCATTGCTCTTTCCCTTGTTGCAATTATTGTTCTTGAGGCAAGCTGGTATCAGCACTGTGGTGAATTAAAATGGAAAGGGAGCAATTCTATACGGTTTCTGCACCCCTCATGTGACCTAAACTCCACTTTGATGTCACAGCCAATACTCACCTGTTGAAACCGAAACAGGTGAGAAAATAAATTATGAATTATTTAGTGGTCGTGCCAAACAGCTCGCGGTGATTCATGTAGTATAGCAATACCTTATATGCATCATTACAAAGCATGTAACACAGAACAGAAAATTGGGTGCCTAAACTGGTGACCTGATGCCACTAAGTTCTAGACAGATACAATACAAAATTGCAATAGCTAATTCCCCTCAAAGGAGGCTCACCAGCCAATGGCAGCCATTGATTGTACTAACAGGTACAAGAAGATTAAAAGCAACATTATGAGAGTCAACTGATGCTAGTTAGTTAGTTAGTTAGTTAGTTAGTTAGTTAGTTAGTTAGTTATATGGAGTTTTATGGCGCATAAGCAACTGTGGCTATCATGCGCCAACCGCAAGGTTAGACGATCAAGTGGCTACAGTAATGATGCTCAGATTTGGTTTAAAACATTGGCTTCCTTTAAAAATCCGTAAACAAGTGAAAAATCAACAAGTGCTTCTTGGCCTAAAAGCAATGCGGGATGAAATGGGATGTGTTCTTTGTAAAATACAGTAAAATATTTTTTCCTGTGCTCCTCGAGTTGTGAGCATGAGATTAAAATATGATTTACTGTTAGCTCATGTCCACACATTTCACATACAGGTTTGCCTTTTTTCGTTAGTAGGAAGTTATGTGTTATGTGTGTATGGCCTATGCGCAGACGACATAAAATTACCTCAATGAAACGTTTCTGATGTCCACATGATTGCCATTCTCCTAATATGGGCTTTATGGAGTGAAGCTTGTTCTCTGCTTCGCTTTCCCAATCAGCCTGCCATTTAGCTCGTAATTTCGTACGTACTAAGTTCATTCCGTCTCTGTGTGGCATGTTGATTTGCTTTATTTGTAAATTTTTCGCACTTGCTGCGCATATATCTGCTCGTTCATTACCCTTTATCCCAACATGACTGGGTACCCAGCAGAATTTGATAGTATGTTTTCTAGTTGTGATATTTACTATGTTGTGTATAATGTTTCCTATCAGTGGTTGAACAGCATTTTTGGAGTTTATTGCACTGATGACGCTTAATGAATCTGTGTAGATGATGCTGTTTTTGATGTTCTTATCCAATATTTTCTCCACAGCAACACAGACAGCGTAGCATTCGGCTGTAAAAACTGATGCACACTGGGGTAGCCGTGTTATTTTCTCTGTGTTATTTTGTACTATTGCACTGCCAACATAGTCTTTAGTTTTTGAGCCGTCTGTAAAAAATGCAATGCAATTTTTATATTTTTCTTTTAATGCAAGGTATTCTTGTGATATATGCTCACATGGTGTGCGTGTTTTTTGAAACTGCGTTAGTGTGAGGTCGAAAACTGCTGGGAGGGTGTACCATGGTGGGAGTGGTTTATTTCTTGGGGCAATACTTGGCAATTCACTAATGTCTAAATCTTGGCACATTTGTTCGAAGCGCATGAGAAGCGGCTTAATCAACCGGGGCTTGTTGTTGAAGACTGTCCTAGAGGGACATTCCGTGACTACTGAATGACATAGATGTTTTGGTTGAGAACGAAGTTTCAGGATGTATGCACATGTTAGGGCGCATCGTCTGTCCTTTAATGCAGGTTCATCTGTTTCTACATAGAGGCTGGTTATTGGGGATGTTCTGTACACGCCAACTGCTAACCGTAATCCAAGGTTGTGTATCGGGTCTAGTCGTTTTAAATAGGATGTCCTAGCTGAACCATATACTGATGCCACTGACCGCAAGGTCTCCCTTTAGAGGCTTCTGCCGTTGTGCTCATGAGTTATATGCAACCGCAGTGCTTTCAGACAAATATCACAGTAGCAGAAACAACAAAAAAATATACAAGCCTGTAAAAAAATTAAAGAGCAGTGCAGAATTTGCATTGGAGTAATGCAAAAGCACGGATGCTGCTGTTGGTTGCTTCTAGTTGCTTAATTCACTTCTTGTTTACCCATTTTAGTCTTTGGTACTTTCGAATTGCGTGCCAATCCCTTCCTATGGCTTTTTTCGCCTCTAATTTCGGTTGTGTGATGTCACATCCTCTACGTCACGTTCACTTCTTGTTTACCCATTTCAGTCTTTGCTACTTTAAAATTTCGCGCCAATCCCTTCCTATGCCCTTTTTTGGTTCTAATTCCGGTTGCGTGACATCACATCCTTGGCGTCTCAAATATGGCAGCCCTTTCTCTCTTTCCACTTTCACTTCAACCTTCCTCCCTTCACTAACCGTGCAGTTCAGGTGTCTAGAGAACAAGTGTGACAGATACTGCGCCTTTCCTTTCAGGTGAACCAGTTATTCTAATTAATTACCTAATTAACTTATTGGCCTAATTATGTTTGGACTCAACATTAGGTCACCCTTTATCGATTGACACCACTCATTAACCTCTACCACTTCTCAATTACTCACAACTGCTGTGGACACGATTTTGCGGACATGTTCTGTGGACAGGGTATGCGGACACGATGTGGGGACAGGATGTGGGGACAGGGTGTTCGGACAGAAAGCGATGAACAGAAGGAAGTAATGCTTTCGCATTAATAAAACTCCCACCCTCTCTGCAGCATAGACCTTGCACTACGGCCGCTCAGTTACAAAAAGATTAAATAAATCCTCATACTTGATGTCCCGAAATCAGTCTTAATGGCAAGATATCTGTTCAATTAACAAAATAGCATTTAATATTAACATTAAATTAATATTAATATTTGCTCACAAATCCAGGTCAACCGTAATGTGAGAGGGGCAACATATATCACAATCCATCTGGTGAAATAAACAAAAAACAAATTTCATTTGATTCAGTGTAGCATGCTCACAGCTCATGCCTCCCACAGTCTTCAGCAGTGATGGTGCCCAACGGCAGCCATCTCTTACCACACCTGCTTTGCTAAACAACTTTCTGAATCAAACAGTGATGTAGTTGCAGGTGCCTCAGCTATACGATGCAGATAAAGAAAAAGCACTGAAACTTTTTTTCCACTCATCACCTTAAGAGTGCATCTGCTACCACGTAGGGCAATATATTTCAATATCAGAAAAAAGAAATTGCCAAAAGTTATGTTTCCATGCCACACACCAGCTGACGAACTACAATCTCAGCAAAGCAACGCCCCTACTAGCTCAGCCCCATTCATTCTGTATGCTCAATACATCAGCCTTTGGCAACAACGCCCAAAGTCCAGGAAATGACCTTGACAAAAAGGTGACCCACAAGGAAAACTCTGACAACTACTTTTCCTCCTTGGGTACTAGCACTCAGCCGCAAAGTACTAGAGCTAACCACAGCTACCTTTTAAATGGTCAGGAACAGAATCTTAAACCTGATCAGCACTACAATAGCGCGCATCCCTGCCGAGAAACACAAGAAGCTGGTCATCACATGTATAAAAGCTGGAATTCCAAACGTAAGGTGGCATTGCTACTTCAGATCTCTTTCAGATTATTGCACGCCTTATTGAAAAGTTTAATATACTCAAATAAGCTTAGATCAGGCTCAGCATTCCTACCCCCTTGCAGCACAGCATATATGTTGGCGTATAAAAGTTTTAGAAATTTTTCCCTCAAAGTGCCTAGTGCTGTATATAGGAACTAAGTGAAGACGGCTGCATCTGAAATCCCTGCTGCACAAAACAGTAGCAGAGCCACTCAAGTCTAGAAATAAGAATCACTTTTCCAACCAAAAAAATATCAGTGGATGTCACCAAGTTGCACAGAGGGCCTAGGAAGTTGTGCCACATCTTCTATCTCAAGCAAAGGAATATTTTACTCAAATCCACTGCAGCTGGTTTTCCACTGCAGAGGCAGCTTTTTATGATAAAAACAATAATAATAATTTAATGGCAATAAATAAATCTTTTTTCTTTAAACAAGATTAAAAATCTGCTAGCATGGAAGTGTGCGGTATTCATGTATTGCTAAAGTCTTTGCAGCCATCCATGTTAATTTTGAGAATTAGGGAGATTTAGGTATACACACACAAGTTTGCAGATTTTTCTCAGTAGACGAACGTATGGCATGTCTGAAAGAAATACAGTACTTTGTAGCATGGTGCCTTTCCCAGCATACTTCTATCATTGTCCAGACAAGAAAGACTGCTATCAAGAACACTCTGGATCAGAAATAAATATTGTACTGATGTCATGAATCACCTCACAACAGATCTGTAGGAAATAAAGGCGAGGCATTTATGTGGGAAGAAAGAAAACGATTGGATGTTTGCCTTCAGAGCTTGAGATTATTTTTGTGTAAACTAATGGCAATCTCTCAATACTGCCACCAACTGAAGTCTCTTTGCGAGCTTTTTTACCATGACAACCATCTCTGCAAAGAGAACAGTAGCAAGGCCGCTTCCAGTTCCAGTGATATCTGCCAGGGACAGATTACATAATGTTAGTATGTGAGGCAATCATTAAAGAGATTCTTATTAAAAATAAGAGCTGGCCCGTTATCGATAGTGTATTGTGCTCTAATCACAGAGACCATGCCTTCTCACTGAGAAAAGATCTTCCGTAAGCTAGAAAAGGCCAAGAAATGCAATGCCGGTGTCGCCATCCTTTGATGAATTCATAAGTAAAATTTATGCGTCAACACAGATTTTCAGCATGAATCTGCGAGGGTACGCTATGTTGACTTTCACTTGAAAAAGGTGACAACCCGCCTTTTTCGGTAATGACATCACGACTTTAATCCAATGAGGGAAAGATTTTTAAATTTAATTTTACTAATGACAAATCGGTATTTTGCTGCTTTCTAAACATTAGCATAGCCAGAAAGAGCCAACAAATCAATTTTCGCTGATACCACCAATCAAAAGTTGTCCTCGTTGTCCTTGCGAGAAAACGCAAAGCAATCGAAAAATGTGCACCTTATGACAGTATCCGAATGCAGCAACTACCCTGTATAGCTAGCACCTCCCTGCATGATACAAAGCAAGGTGAACAAGGGTTGAGGGAAAGCCTCAGTGCACTAGCCAAAGTAATAACTAGACGACATTTTTTTTATCTGACCATTCTGCCCAGAACATGAAGAGAAGTCCTCCTGGCTAAATGTTAGCTAGTGCACCGAGACTTCCCCTGAACACTTGTTTACTTTGCTTTGTGTTCTACATGAATACACCACCTCCCTACCCCCTCTTGGCCATGGATATTGGCTACATGGCACAAACTGCATCACGTACAGATCTCCTTATCACTACAACCAGGGCCTCTGAGCTCTTTTTACCATCATTAACTGAAAATATCTGCTGGATTCAACCCAAAATCAACCTTCGAGTTCAGCACTTGCCAAAAGTAATGCGCAGGAGTGCCGAAAACATTACAGAGTATGCTTCAGCATTTCAAATTTTCTCACATGGTGTGTGTTGCATTGAGGTGATCTCGAAATCATATGCGAACCAACTAGCCTAGCCGCATGTGCTAACCTAGGTATAAAGTACTTCTAGTATGTATAGAGTAATAAGGCCAGGACTGTACCGCTATTCCAAATGGAAGCGCTGCGCGTCAATATAAACGCACCGTTTAAGTGAGTAGCTATCAGCGCATTTAATATAAAACGCAACGCAATAAACTTGCCTGCTATTTGCTTGTTCTGAGCATGTTGAGCTGCATTCTCATTTCTTAAACATGTACCCCAACTTTGTACATGTACAAACATGTACCCCAGGATAACGGATACGACTGCGACAAACCCAACCTCCACGCCCAAGGTTCCGCCAACACCGAGCCGCGTCGTTCTTTCAGTAAGGGCAGCCATCGCATGGGCGAAGGTGTGCCCAGAGACGCGCGCTGTGACAAACGGTGGCGCGAAAAAAAAAAAAGAAAAAAAAAAGCGGGCAGCCAGAGCGGCATGAAGCGAAAAGAAAGGCATCCAGCCACCGAGCCTCGTCACGGCTGGAAGTACGAAACAGCGTTTCTCAGGGTAAGGGAAACAAGAAGCCAGAATGAAATAAAACAGCCGAGGAAGCGAAGCAGGAGAAAGCGGTGCGGGAAGACTGGGCACAGTACGCACAACGCCGTGAAGAAAAGGAGACAGAAAGGAGCAGCAAAAGGCGGCAGCGGCGCGGCAGGGACTGCTGCTGCGCAAACGTATGCGGCGTCGCGCACGTTTAATTTTCCTGCCTTCCTTCCTTCCTTCACCGTGCATGGCGCGGGTTACCCGCAGTTCAGCCACCAAGTTTTTTCGGCGCTCGTATGCCGCCGTTGCAGGGCATCCTTTGACGCCTGCCGGCCATTCCCAAGCCAGGTTCAAACCCTCGTCGACGCAGTGCATGCGTCGCATAGAGCACGGCAGGTTTTTCCTTAATTTTTGCAAACCGCACCGTCCAGTGATGCCGTAAGCAGCGGCCTGCCAATTAAGCTGTGCGGCAGTGCGTTGCAGGCTTCCATCGCGCAAGCGCAATGAACAGCCGCATAGACCTGAGAAAAATAAATGATCAAAATTACAGCAAAGGCTTTCGGGATGAAATGCATCGGCAAGCGAAAACCGAGTGACGTCAGTGCTCAAGAATCACGTCATCGTCTTTCGCCCAACAAGGAGAATGAATTAAGCAATAACTCTCACTTTTCTGGCCAATTATAAAGTGCACATATGCATAGAGGAAAAAATCAAACTCGTGCATCAGGCAATAACCTTGAAGCTAGAGTCACTATAAGAAGCAAAAAGGAGACAGTCTGTCCCCCACCTGATCAAAACACGTACGTGGTGAAAGACATTTAATCGCTCGAAAACAGCATGTACAGGGAGGTATCATTGGGCCGACCGGTTTTATAAACAGATTTAAGTAGAGTTAAACCACCGCCACATTTTCTTTCTTTTTGTTGCTCCTTTCTGCGCATACGCCAGCGCAGCGACATCATCGCCGGAGCAGCAAAAAGAAAAAAAAAATGACGGTGGTTTAACTCAGGCGCTGGCTCGTGGTAAGACGCTCGGCTAGTGAACTAGAGTAACCGGGCTTGAACCCGACCGCGGCGGCCGCGTTCTGATGGAGGCGTGTGCTGTCCGACGTCAGAGACCGCTAAAAATCCCCAGGTGGTCGAAATTGTTTTGCACTTTCAACAGAGTGCCGGAAACCCTGAAACCTAAAGGTCAAGTGTCCGATACGAACCCGGGACCAACACTGCCTACGTAGGCCACAGGGTTTGTTAACTGGACCCGGTCACCCGAGGCCGGAAAAGATGACGGCGCGTCACCGGCGTTGCCGCCAAGGTTAGAAGCGGCATTCGTTCGCAGCAGCGCCTGACGGAAAGAGCGACGAATAACGATTCCCCGCCGGTTACGGCCTGCCTAATGACGAAGGCAGAGAGGACCGAAGGCAGCACGCAACGAGCGCGTGGTCGAACGGCGCGGCAAAACAAACAAAAAAAAAAAAAAAAAGGAAGACGCATGCAAATGTGTGGGAAAAGGACGCCCGCCGCGGTCGGGACGAGAGCGCGTCGGATCGCTGATGGTGGCGCGACCTCGGCAATCGGAACTTGCCCGCGGATGCACGATTTATGAAACACGGGGCTCCGTTTCCCGCGTTGGGTCAACGCCGCGGCGCGCTCCGGCATCGAACGAACGGTCCCTCGCCACGCTTGTGAAAGCGCGCGAAACACGAGAGAAAGAAAAAAAAAAAAAAGGCGCGTCGCCGGCATCTGGTGCGGAAAAGCGGGAATGCAGAACTTACTCGCGCCGAGTAAGCGGGCGCAGCGATGCATGACCGCGTGTTATACCACCGCACGCACATATGCAAGAGGCGGGCCAGCTGCCGCGCGCGCCCCAATGTAACGGGGGTGACGCGACACACAAATAAGCGGCTTCCTTTGCCCCCCATATAACGCTACTCTTCCCTGAGAAAAGCAAACGCGCCGGAGAAAGTAAACCGACAGGCCGGGGCGAAATGTATGACATCGCATTCGCGAGTAAGGGGATGGGGAAGAGAGGCACCCGACAGGTGACATCAACTCCGGCGACCGACGGAAAGATGGCTGGAAAAGAAGCGCACGTGCGTTTGCAGAGGGACACGGAAAAATGGACTGACGGTGCCTTGGAGCTAAGGCCCAAGGTATGGTGAAGGACGTTGAAAACAGGGTGACGAAGCAAAAAAAAAAAAATACATTTCGCTCCAGACACGTACACGTACTATGTCGCACTATCAAGAACGAGATGATGACACACACACTCAAAGTAGGTTTTTGCAAACGTCGCACCGTAAACGCCGCGCGACTTGACCAAGCCACGTTAGATGAAAATTCGCAAAGGTGCGTCCTAGAGCGTCCTGGTCGTAAAAGCGAGCCCAGGCGCCGCAAGTTTGGAATAATAATTGTTTCATAGGAAGGGAAAGGCGCAGTAACTGTCCGTAGCCCTCCACTACGGCTCCCCTTTCTTTCCACTTTCACTCCCACCTTCCTCCCTTCCCTTACAGCGCGGTTCAGGTGTCCGCAAGTTTGGAATGCCCAGACTATAATTCGACAGCTGTAGGTCATAACCACGGCCGGTCTCGAGGGAGAGTGCGCGCTCTCTCCCTCGAGTTTGGCCGTGGTCATACCCAAGCTACCGCTAGATCGTATTACGGGAGTGTATGTATACAGGTGGTCCTGCTGAGGACAAGTTTTCCGAATAAGGAACCCTTATTTGGGTGAAAGCAAGTTTCGTCGGGCTGAGAACGTCAGAACTGGGGTTCTCTTGCACAGGTAAACGTCTCCGTGACTGCAGTTTACCTCCTTTACGAGGGCAGTATTTTCACTGGAATGCTAGCCTACCGCAGCTATTTCCGTCACGGCAGCAGTCCGGGTAACCAACCCCAGTAAAACGAAATAAGACGGCGAAGGAAAAGCAGCGCTTGCCGCACTGCACAGAACAAAAAGCGGTGTGGTTGTTCAACCAAGATGCCACAGAGCACTAAGAAAGGAAGAGTTAAAAGTGTTCTGAACATTCGAAACCTTCGATCCGTTTCCCTCAGTAGCTCCTCCAAAGGCTAGCAGTAGTAGTCCGAAGAAAGTATCCGAAAGTGAAAATGCTTGCTGTGCAGGCGTGGTCACATGCACGGCAACACACTTCGGCGGCGTTCGAAATTTTCCTCACGTCCTCCGTACAGAAGATATGGTTTCTAGGGTCCGTACGCGATTGCTTCAACGAAACGTACCAACGTATGTAGAAAGTGCTTCTTAAAAAGCGTGATCACCGGAGCGTGCTCCGTAATATTATTGCCGGGACTGCACACATACCAGAACAAACATCTACGTACGTTCCGGCGCTTTGCCTATAAAAATGCCCCCCCCCCCCCCCCCCCCCCCCCCCCCCCCCCCAGATTACCTAGACATTTCGCTGCGGCCCATTTAAGAATAGGAACGTATCGAATGCTGTTCTAGAGATGCACCGGCCGCCTGAAGAGGGTCTAGGTTCTCGGGTTGCTTCCAATATTCCACCTAGCATCCCGTTACTCCCTCCGTAAGCTTACCAGATGACTGACAAAACCAAAACGCATCTCGACGACGAAAGAGCACTTGTTCGCCAGCTGCTCTCACCGACTGGTCTTCGAATCGGCCTCCTTGAGCGCCGCCAGCAGAGACGAGGTCCATTGAAGGGCAAGGCTGATCAGCGACGTCCAGCGGGCAACCAGCAGCCACGCGAAACCGGCACCAGCACGCACCCACAGGCGAGGACTGGCCAGGACCACCAACCACGTGATAATCCACGAGCGGCTGCATACTTCGGATGCCTTCGAGAGACGCCGCGACGGTGCACTCGCGAGCTTCTCGGGCGAAGACGTCAGCGCAGGCGGCGGCGTGCCGTTCGAGCAGGCGGCCTCCTCTTGGGCCAACAGGACAAGCCGGCCGCGCCGCAGGGCCCTCGCGAGTAGCGAGCTCAACACGAACCTGAACGCTCCCCAAAGGCCCCACCCGAGATCCCAGAGCCGGATGCTCCGCTCCTGTTGCGGCCGGCGACGAGACACTTCCATCTTCTCTACCGCACAAGACCACAGTCGCGGCTGGCGCCACTACAGCGGCAGCAACACCGGCGAGCACAACCACCACTGACGCTGGGCATCTTCTCTCGTCAAGGAGACAGCGACGACGCGGGCGTGCCCCGACTCGCGTGTACGTACACGCGAGCGATAACGAAAAGCGCGCGCCAAGGCGAAGACTCTGCCAGCGAACCAGCGCGCGAGACCGAAAGCGAAGTCTTTCTCGCGCGCGCGCGGGTGTACCTTGCCCGTCCTCCTCGCTCCGGCCAAACGCCACCACGGCAGAGAGCTATTTCCCTTCTCGGCTCCCCCGTTTGTTCCTCCCTTGCATCGTCGCCGGTGTGCCGCTTTTTTTCTCTGTTTATTCGTGCAGCGAGGAGCCGCTGAACTGACTGAACTTTTCTGTTTGTTCTTTCCTCCCGAGCCGCCGCCGCAGGGAGGTGGGCGGGGAGGCGAGCACCTCGCTCGCCGATGTGAAGGTCGAACGGACGAGAAGAGGAGCGACGCGAGAGGGCAGCCCTCGGCGCCACACCGGGCACCAGGATCGCCGACGACGACGCCGGGGGCCACAGCCTGCCCCCCTCCTCTCCGTGCTCCCGAGAGAGCACGTGTGCCCACTGCCACCACCAGCGAGGGAGGAGAAGGAGGACAACTCCGGGAAGTTTTCCTCATCTCGTTCTTCTCGCTAATGTCGTTGTCGTCGACCAGTCGACGTCGTGACGCTCGGGACCCACTGGCTTGCCGCTCGCAGCACAGGGGAAGACGACGACGACAACGCTTGCCGCCGAGTCAATTAGTACACCACCACCGCCGTCGCTCGGCGGCTACCAACCACCCTTTTGTCGCCGCCCGGTTATCCAAGAGAAAGAAGAAACGAAAGATCGTAAAGAAAAGGCGGTCTCTGGCTTCACCACCAGCGTCGATGAAGCGTTTTTCGAGGAAGAAAAACTGCTCCTGCCGCCGCCACTCGAGTAGTACTTTTTCTCTGTCTCCCTTTCCCCTGCACCTCCGCTCTGCAGAATGTTCTAAAAGACGCACTCAATGCACTCCCGCACCACCTCCTTGCACATCCTCCTTTCGGTTTCTCGCTAGTGCCTTCTTTCTATTTACGCAATGTCTCTGACGCGATTCGTGACCACCTTCGTAACGGGTTGAATACGGACGCGCCTGAGTGCGTCGTTCGCACCCGTGAAAAAGAAGGGAATAAAAAAAAAAAGTGTGCATATGTGTTCGCGAGAGAGAGATAGAGAGGGGGGACTATCCGAAATTCAGCGGTGATGGAAAGCTGCGCTTCCAAATAAGACTCGTATTCGTATTTCCGATCAAAAGGGTCCAATTTTCATCGGAAGATCGCGCGTCCTTGAGCACGGCACCAACTCCATCGAGGTCTGTGAAATGCTAGCCGCCATCCGCCACATACGTGAACGTGGCTAGCATCGCAAGTCGACTCTGCTGCTTACTTCCGCAACGCCAGATTGCATTGAACAGCTGACAGCTAATGCCGCAAAGTGGCGACCAGGCACACAAAACTCTTCCCGTGTTCGTTTTGGTTCTACTGTTCTTAGCACCGGGCAGAACTATGCTCATAATCCGAGGCGGTCGAAAATAATCCGACGCTCGGCTTCAACTACGATGTCTCTTTCCATCTTCCTTCTTTAACGCCCGCTCTCTTGATGTGCACACACCGACAGTGACACATATTGCACCATTCTTTTCTTCCTGTTCTTGTTATTAAAACGAAAGCTTGATGTTCCCCAATAGCGCAAGATCATGTGATGTCCATAACACGAAAATCACGATCGTGCCGGAAGGTGACGTGGGCGGACACTGATTGACCGGCTTTGTGTAACGCCTCGAGACGCCATCCAATGATCGAATCTGGAGGAGCTGCCAGCTTGGACGCCACTTTCGAGATGGTATAATCGAACCCGTCGAGACCCTTTGATCCCGGGACAGACAGCATCATCATCATCAGCCTGATCATACCCACTGCAGGGCGAAGGCCTCTCCCATATTTCTCCACTTAACCCGGTTCTGTGCTAGCTGCATCCACTTGACCCCTGCGAACTTCTTAACCTCATCCGATATACGGTACCCTATAGCCCACGTTTGTTAAAGCGGGGTTTCATATCTACGTCGCTCCAGCCAACTTGGGCAGCATAAATCGCGGTCCTCCTCACCAGCATGCTCATATGGCAGGTGATATGGCCCGGGCACTGATTTGGTCGGCCGTAACACGAATGAGCACTTTGCAAAGTAACGTAATGTAAAATCCAGAATTTGTACAAACATTGCGCACAGTTAGTCAGGATGACTAAGGACTCGGTCATTATTCAAAGTAACATCACTCAGCACTTCGTTTAAAAAGTAACGCAATGCTTTCGCCTCCTTACACATGTAAGCAGTGGTGTGTCAATTATTTTCATTATTTTCATTATTATTATTATTATTATTATTATTATTATTATTATTATTATTATTATTATTATTATTATTATTAGCCACTCCTGAACTGCACACCAAACACCGCCACCGGAAAGGAGAAGTAGGGAGGGAAATCGCGGACAAAAAAACAAGATTATTTACTCCTCTATATGGGTGCGCAAGTGCTGGAAAGCCCGGCTCCGGAGGCCAGCTCGATGGAATAAAACGACGAAGTTATTTTGAGACATGGGAATTTTTTTCAGCGTCATCACCGGGCGGGCGACGTTAATACAGCCGCACCTCGAAGCATGTTTCTTTTACCGAGCACGGAGCATGACCTCCTCCGCGCGTTGCTGCGTGACAGATAAGAAAAAAGAAAACACCCGCGAATACCGCCGGCACTCTTTCGGGCTAACGGGTCAATCTTATCTAAACTCGCCTCGCGAGCGGAGCCAGACGGGAAGGGTCCTGGCGCAAGACCCTCGAAAGGCGTCCGCGGGCGTGCGGATTGCTGTCGTCGTCACGCGTGGACGACAGGGGCGGATGTGGACGTCAGGATGCTGACAAAACTCGAGGATGCACACGACGACTGAGGGAGAAGGGGGAAGAGGGGGGGGGGGGAGAGAGAGAAATGAAAGAACGCGTACCGACGCCGACACACATGCATACAGCACTCGAAGAACACACACAAAAAAAAAGGAAGGGGGGAAGAGAGAGGGGGGGGGGGGGACTCGTAACTGTAAACGAAAAGAGGAATAACGAAAGATATGCGCCGACCGCTGCAGCGGTGTCTGCGCGACGGCCCTGCGCTGTACAGAAACGTATCAGAGGTATGGAGGGGTCTCTGGTTTTATAAGCTTGTGTGCCGCATAGAACCCTTCGAGAAGGCAGAACTCACGGCAATCCTCGAGGCTGCCTTCAGCGGATGAGTTAGGCCACAACGGAGGCCGAACAGTCTTCCTCAAAGCCGACGTCTTGCGTACCATTTAGGAGCAATGTGACGGCTGTTCCATTAAAATACGTTAAGAAAGAACAGCACGCGGACATGCATAACTGTTACGTACGGTTTCCATGGCGCTACACGCCGTGCGGTTGTCTGTCACCAAGACAAGCAGTGCACGCGGTGACAGCTTTAATTGTAGTGGGCGGTACATGGAACCAGAAAAACCATTTTTCCAAATTTTGGACATACTGTTGTTGTTGTTGTGGCTGTAGGAAGAAGGAAAAGAAAATGCACAGGCCTGCTACTGGTTCTGTAGCTGAGCCACCTCCGCTGCCTCGTGAAGACAGAAGAGAAAATAGAGAAGGCAAGAAAAAGAAGAGGGAGAGAAAGAAAGACTCGCGCCGCAACGGCCGTCAGCGGCGGCGGCAAAAAAAAAAAAAAAAAAAAAAAAAAAAAAAAAAAAAAGAGAAAATGTTTAAACGCGATTTTTTTATTACATATAGTGTAATTTCGCAATAATAATAAACATATCCCCAGATCTCTCGGAAGGCTTCAAGCGCAGTAAAAAGTTCAAGAGCGAAATTTGACTACGGTTCGGAAGCTTAGACCTTTGTATCAATATGTCCCAGAAAAAAAAGGCGGCCCCGTGCTGGAAGCAGAGTCTGCGCCTCCTTTTCCGTTCAAACGTCCATAAAAAGTACCTTCCAATGCCCACAGTGACCTAACAATTATTTCCAAGCACGGGAGTTGTACGGGAGTTGTAGCTACTCGCTGCGAGACGGTCCCAGAGGGTTCGATGATGCATCTATCCGACTCCCACCAACTCGGCGATGTCAAGTTTCGCGACGCCAAGCAAACCGCCGACCAATCAGAAGCTGTCCACGCCACACGCCAACTACCATTTGCCAGAGGCGCCTATTATGGCCGAGGTTTTTCGCTCAGCGCGAAAGCCCACGCCGGCACCGTATTTTCTGGAAAAAGGGGACTTAAGCGCTGGCGCTTTAACGGCGTAGGAGGAAGGGTGTGCAGAGGAGAGCAAGGTCATGTCAACGAACGGTGCCTCGACGACCAGCCTTGGGAATCGAGGCGCCTTAAACGAACGGGCTGCAGAAGGGATATATAACAAGGGCGGCAAGAGTTCGTAGGCGATTTTGAAATGTTGCTCGACATCACCGCAGAGTGGCAAGAATGCCTCTCAAAAAGGCAGACGTGCGTGAGTGACGCTCCTTTCGACACCATCGCTAGTTTCGTCACCCAACTAGGTCGAGAGTGCGAAATGCCACGGCGCGAATATCGCAGACGCGGACGCCGGGTTATACAAAAGGACTCGGCTGCTGTTGCAAAGGCGGCGAATATAACTGCATTCGGTGGCATTTTTCTTCTCAAGCAGCAAGCGGGGACACACGGCAATCGATTACTGCTCAAAGAACGCCACGAGATCAATGTTTAGCAACGGCATTACAATGGAAGTGACGTGAAAAGCGCAACAACAACGATAAAATATTTGTCCATAAAAACATGCGATTAGATAAAGAAATTGTCACTAACTATGAATATAGGTTGAAAGAAACATGAAAAAAACGGAGAGATCTGGAAGTTGCGCTACCCCGTACTTCGTCGTCAGTTACATTTCCAACAGTCCGAGGCCCAAAGTCAAATTCTGCATTCAAAGTGCTATAAGGTCAAATTCTGCATTCAAAGTGCTATAAGAGACTGCATATCCTTTAGAATAGCGATAAATCCAGCCACTACACATATATATCCAAAGGCGCATTCAACGGCAGCAGTTCATTACGACTGTGACATGGAATATACCCTGCCGTACGGCGAACATTTCCAAGCGTGAAATGCTGAACATATGAATTCTAAAAAAAATGCGAGACTCTTCACCTCCTCCATTTAAGGACATGACGCGACACTGCGTCACTGGCTCTACCATCCACGGATCGCATTGCAAGCCTTCGTTCGCGTAACTGCACTTCGCCACTCGCTTAGTCACAATAATCCCTTAAATTCCACTATACGGCGTCTCTCATACCTGAGTTGCTTTGGGACATTAAACCCCGTAAAACTAAACTAAACTAAATTATTCCATTAAATTGTGCTTCTTTTATCTGACGCACTCATTAACATGCAGTCATAAGCTATATACCATAATATGTGGTTGTGTCGTGTTGTCTTCTCTACCGTGTTCGTCTTCTCGTGCTCGTTTACCGTGAATATGATTCGTTTGTTTGGAAAGGAGGCGACTGACCGCCTGCTCACAATATCTTCGAATACCACCTTTGAAAAGCGGCCCCTTGCGCGGCTACCATAAACAAACCTGCGCCAAATTGGCCAATTTGGCCCCGGGAGGTTTTCCCGAATCTTTCCTGCAGCTACGTCACGTGACGTACGTGTATATAAGGACACTGTGTGGGGAACTGGAGAGCAATTTCTCTATTTATGCAGTGCACCACTAGCAAGCAGGAGCTCGCATGTGAAAAGCCGCGATATGTTACCTTCGATGTGTATGTTACCGCGATGTGTATAACTGGGCATCTCGCTTCCTCGGGCACGACACCATGTCGGAGAAGCCGATGACGTCGCTAACCCACTCCTAATATAACCTGTAGACCACCCGAGTACAGATGGCACCAAGGTGCGGTGGATCCGGAACGTTTACCAACAAGTTCCCGGCCCAAATCGCCGGGACAAACAATTATTGTCCGTTCTATTAATCCCACCGACATCACCACAGCCTGACTACACGCAATGCAGGGCAAATGCATCTCCCATATTTTACGATCAACCCGATTCTGTGCCAGCTGCATCCGTTCGATCCCCGCAAACTTCCTGATCTCGTCCGCTCAATTAACTTTCTGAAGCCCACTGATACGCCTAGCTGTCTTTTCCTTGCAATCCGATCTGTTACCCTTTATAAGTGAGAATGTCAGTAACCCGCGCTTACTCTCTGGCCCACTCTGCATGCTTATGTCCCTTAATGTTAAACCCATCTTCTTCATTTTGAATAGCAAACTGCGTTACCCCAAAATAAATTCAAACCCTTTTTCGTTAGCGTACGTTTCTGCCCCACAGGGAGTAAGCACATAGCTGCGTTACCGGCTTATTTACTGAGATCTGATTAGCAGTCATTTTCGCGCGGTTCTAAGCCAATTTTTTTTTTCTAGTTGAGGACAAAGGCCGGAGAAAGAAACAAAGAAGCATTTCCAAGGCAGGCAACGTGTCTGTTTTTTGCTTTTTTGTTTTTTTGTTTTTTTTTTTTTTTTGTTTTTTTCATCTGAGCCGCAAACACTTCTAGACTATTAACCCCGCTGCGGTGCTAAAAAGATCCAGCGATTGCTATATTCTGTCACGACATACTACGACACAAACGCCGTTTATCCCACGCAGATGACCACCGAACCACTTAAAAACGCATTACGGTTTCTTCGCACTTGAAACACACGCTCGCGCGCCAGCGCGCACGAATCGTTTCAAAGACGCGCCACGAATTTACCTCCACCTAAGTAAGCCCGACGTGTATAGTGTTTGTTTGCTCTAAAGACGTTGTGCTCCGCGTACTGCCGGAATGTCATAAGTTACAAGCGCCATACTTTCGGGAGACAACCGTCAATATGTGCCAACGCGTTTAATTTTTTCGTCGAACGCATGAAGCAGCGAGAAGAAGTCTCGGAGTGATTTCTCTTGCAGGGCACACCTTCAAGTGCTCTGACCCCGAGCACCACCATTGTATGCGCCGGCAGCTGACCCGCAGCGCGCGCCTACTGAACAAGACTCCGAGCATCGTTCGTTGCTCTATTGTCAGCCTGCTGCGCGCGCTCCTTCCCCGCCAGTATACATACCGCGTTTATTCGAACCTAAGGCGACAGGTTAAGAACACGTGATATGAAACTCTTAGTCGGCTTGGATTCGAAGATTTACAAATGTAACTCTTAATACTAGTAACTTCTAATACACGGCGATAATCCACTGAAGGTGAAAAAATGGGACGCTGGTGGCGGACCCCAACAAAAGCACTGAAGCCATATAACTACTCCCAGCCGAAGCCGACGGAAGCAGTTGAGAAGACTTCAAGCAGCAAGAATGACTGCACGAGTGACTTCACGCAGCAGGAGTTTCACGGGTCATGAAGCTTCGTCCTACCACGTGGCCTGGCAGCCAGCCTCCGCGCTGTATTTTATATGGACGGCGCCTGGAAGTCCGAGAGAAGCTGGAGCGAGGCTTTTGCCAGCCTCGCCGTGGTGGTGCAATGGTAAGACACACGACTACTGCGCCGGAATACCCGGGTTCAATGTTGTTGTTCTTGTGGCTGTAGGAAGAAGGAAAAGAAAATACACGGGCCTGCTACTGGCTCTGTAGCTGAGCCACCTCCGCTTATAATAATTAGTTCATTGGAAGGGAAAGGCGCGGTAACTGTCTCACTCGTTTTCTGTGGACACCTGAACCGCACCGTCAGGGAAGGGAGGAAGGTGGGAGTTAAAGTGGAAAGCGAGAAAGCGGAGCCGTAGTGGAGGGCTACGGAGTAATTTCGACCACCTGGGGATCTTTAACGTGCGCTGACATCGCACAGCACACGGACGCCTCTTCGTTTCACCTCCATCGAAACGCAGCCGCCGAACCCCACCTCCGCTTCCTCGTGCGAACAGAAGAGAAAATAGAAAAGAAAGGAAAAAGAAGAGAGAGAGAAAGACGCGTTCCGCAACACCCGTTGTCCACCACCGAAGCAGTGGCGGGTGCAGTGACGGCCTGCAACAGATAAAATTCGGTGGCTGGCTAGCCCCCGCCGCAAGCGGCGTTGACCTACCGTACCAGTCCCATAGGGCCAGTTGTTGTTGTGGCTGTAGGAAGAAGGAAAAGAAGATGCACGGGCCTGCTACTGGCTCTTTAGCTGAGCCACCTCCGCTGCCTCGTGCAGATAGAAGAGAATATAGATAAGAAAGAAAAGGAAGAGGGAAAGAAAGACGCGCGCCGCAACAACAGCCGTCGTCCACCACCAGCGGTGGCGTGTGCAATGACGGCCTAGAACAGATAAAAATTCGGTGCCAGGCCAGCCACCGCCGCAAGCGGCGGTGACCCACCTGTACCAGCCCCATCAGGGGAGCTCACCATAGGGCCAGGAACTGCCACCCTTCACCACCTCATCACCACCTCTCCTGTCCCCGACCACCGGCGGCTGCATATCGATGGAGGTGAAACGAAGTGGCGTCCATGTGATGTGCGATGTCAGTGCACGTTAAAGATACTCAGGTGGTCGAAATTACTCCGGAGCCCTCCAATGCGGCTTCTCTTTCTCTCCACTTTCTCTCCCACCTTCCTTACGGCGCGGTTCAGGTGTCCACACAATAAGTGTGACAGGTACAGCACCTTCCCTTTCCTGTGAATCAATTTATTATTATTATTATTATTATTATTATTATTATTATTATTATTATTATTATTATTATTATTATTCCAAATAAACGTTCGCGGTCTCAATTTTCTCACTATTCGATCCGGCTTGCACTCGAGGAAAGTTTTGCTTTTTCCTTTCCCTTGGCATTCGATTTTCGAGTGTCGGCGTAGAATCGAGTCGGCCTATATCCAAGCAAATGCGGTACGCGACCTCCCTCCCCACCTGCTGAAGACAATGCAGCCGCGAGAGTCTGGCCGGAGAAAAGCAGTCGGCGGCGGCGGCGTCAAGCGTAGTAACGATATGCGTTCATCTCTTTCGTTGCGTATGTAGTATGTACTTGCACTTAGGCACCCACAGGGAAGCCCTCCGTCCGCCCAACAGGACACATTGACGGACAAAGTCATGCGCCCAGTGCTGCCGCAAGCGGAGATCGTTTGCGACGGGAAGCCCCGTCTTGTCCATCGGCACGAGCGCACTCGGCGGTGGCCGCACAACAAAGCAGCGGAGCATCCACGAGGAAGGCGGGGCAAAAGAACGAGAAATCGCGAACACGCGCGCCTCGTAAAAACGCGTGTACAGCCGCCCAGAATTGAGGAACGGGGAAATCGGCGCCACGCATAAACTGCGCCGCCCTCCCCACCTCCCCCATACCAGATCGCTGCTGGAAAGTACACCGTCATTGGAGAAAAAACAAAACAACAATATTAAAGAAGCGAAGACTACTCGAATGCGTAGTTTTTATTACCAATGAGCGCTCTAAATGGCGACACGGACTATTTCTGTGCGCAAAGCGAGACAAAGAGCCTCGCAGTTTAATCCACTGGAGCAGTTGCAATGGACGCTGTGGCAAAGCAGAAAGTTGGAATACGAGCACATGACGATCACATGCGAGACGTCTGACCAAGTGAACGAATAGCTCTCTGACAACCCGATAAGCAATGCACTCGGCCAAAACGGGCGCGCACTGAATTTCAGGGACAAGGACAGTTTCTTTCGTGTTGTTGTTGTGGCTGTAGGAAGAAGGAAAAGAAAATGCACGGGCCTGTTACTGGCTCTGTATCTGAGCCACCTCCGCTGCCTCGTGCAGACAGAAGAGAAAATAGAGAAGAAAAGGAAGAGGGGGAGAAAGAAGCGCGCCGCAACAACGGCCGTCGTCCACCACCTAAGCGGTGGCGGGTGCAATGACGGCCTACAGCAGAAAAAATTCGGTGGCGGGCTAGCCCCCGCCGCAAGCGGCGGTGACCGACCTGTCCCAGCCCCATCGTGAAGGCATGCTCGAAGAAAAGTATACAGCGCCAGCCATTTTGATACCATCAGAGACGGCCACGCAACCACACTAGGTCGGCGCACGTCATGCATGGGCCCGCGGTTTCCGCGAGATTTGAGTACGGAACAGTGCTACCACTCGCAGTCGTGCTCAGACGAAATGCCGAATTAAAAGTGACGACCTTTTGCCAGCCATGCCACAATCTACGTCGCAGTATGATGATTAACCGGTTCTGGTGAAGTCCAGTGAATACTCTTTATGATAGTATAACTACGCTCTATAACGCAAGCCGTCAGCGAAACATGTTCGGTCGGCGCTCTTAAAAAATAAGCACAACCTGTTTTCTCTCTCCCGATGCAAGCGATGCCTCAAGGAAAGGAATGCGCATAGGATCGTAAACCCCCGTACGCAAAACAACGTCAATACATGTTCGGGAAAGTTAACGTCTCTTTGCCGCCACATGTATGTTCGCCCAGAAAATACACCTTTGAGAAGCTCGCCATTGCTGCACCTAAACATAGACTAACTGCGGGAAAGCTTAAATGCAATCGGAATAAACAGATCAAGACCGCCAACGCGAACCCGCGATCCCGCACAAACTGACAGGCGTACGTGCTACGCGTGGCCTAACTCTTCCGCACCTGGGCCAGTTCTGCGAACTGCTCCCAGGCGACGCTTCCTGTGAACAAGCGCGATAAATATGTACGGTCAGCACAATCGAGCCACCTACGCACGCAAACTACACGCGCACTCCTTTTTTTTTTTCTCGTTATTATTAGAAGCGAGCTTCGGCTTAACTTACAATAGGCGTAAATGTCGAGCTGTGAGACAGTAGGCTCTCCGGGTTGCGGGGAGCGCGAGACTGAACAGCTGCGACGAGCCTGACGTCGCGAGCGACGTCAGCGCACTGTGACGCCAATGAACTCAGAGAGAAAGTGGAATAAAAAGAATAAAAAGAAAGCAAGCAAAGGCGCGACGCAACCGCATGCGTTTAATATGCGTTCAGGGAACTCCTTCGCGAAGGCGGCCGCGACACGTACGGCATGCTATACAGGCAGCGCGGCGATAAAAGAGAGAAAACTAAACAGGGGGCTTTTAGGTAATGCCGTCACGATCTCTGACGCCAGGACGACAGCGATAAAACGATTATCGTGGAAACTGCCAGCCGCACGCCGAGACCTCGCTGCTCCATCGTGGACCTCTCAGGTGCACTGGACAGAAAAGACGGCTCGGCCTATATGCGAAGAGTCATGAAGAGCTCATCGAATAGCTGAACGAGGTTCAACGCGTTTCATTTGGACAAATATCGTGTTCAATGCGCTATACTCCGTTTCATACATCAGGTGCAACGCAGCGAAAGCTACGCAAGTAGTCCGCAAGAAAAAAAAGAAAGGAGGCGTATCACTACGCGCTCGTTTTGTAGCCGAGTGGTTCCTGCAGAAACGGGCTCTATTCTGAGCATACACGTTTGCAATAACTTGCTTCGCGTGCCTAGATATCTTCGCAGTGCGGATCTTATAGAAAAAATGCGCACCGAAGAACCATTTTCTCAAAAAGAGATGCGCAGCGCGGAGGGCACAGCCAGCGCCATCTAGTGGCACAGCTGGCAAGGTTGCGGGGCAGCGAAAACGCGACACGAACGAAAACTGCATAAGAAACATACAAATTCACCAAATCCGATCCTTTCTCCCTAAAAAAGGTGCTCTTTATAAAGTTTATGCAAATGTAAGATGTAATAACCTTGCAGACAAAATAAATACTATTTCCTCTCGTCAAGAGCAGGCACTATATTTTATTGCGGATGCGGAGAGTGCAAACAAGAGCTGTAGCTTTGGCAGTGTTGCACTTGATATATGAAACGGAGTACACAGGCTCACACTACCGCGAGAACACACGCAGCCACTGCCCCGATCCTCACAAACACACAAGCTGCCCATTGGCGCGAGGTATAAAACGCGCACAGACCCACACCTCATCCTTCTAAACATCCACTTTCCTTATAAATTTCCATCGGCCTGCAAGCTCTGTGGCAAACCTGGCGACTTTCTGCACACACTCACATGCCCCTCATTCGCACATCCTCCTTCGCCAGAGGTGGCCCTAGGTTACTGGGAGCACCTTACTAGCCCTCTCTCTATAGGATAGACCTTCAAGTGGTCTCCTCTGCTTTGTAAGAGGGCCCTCTGTACAATGGAGGGGTTCACGCGCTGTTCATGCGCCCGCACCTACTGTAATATTGGGAATGTTTCCACCACCACCACTATATAGTTCACTTAATCCTATATATAGCACGCAACAGATCTACCCGGCGTAAGTAAAATTGTCTCTCCATAAAACCACGGTACAAATGCAGAGGACACTGCTTTCCGCTAGAACATATCTCTCCATACGTGACAGAGAATTCGGTCAAATACGAAGCATATCTAGGTGAGAGGTTTCGTCAAATTCTTGCTGCCAAGGGCTGAAAACTGAAAAAGACACAGCCCGACATGGGTCTTTATTTTGTTTCCAGTGCCGCGACATGTCGCAATGGCACGTATACGCTTAAGTAGGCTGGAGTACCGTCTTTACCAAAAGTTACCAAGCTACTGGGTGTCGCTTCCCAGCCGTCTCGAAAGAAAGGTGATAGGACCAGGGTTCTCCTTATCTTAGAGAATTTCACATATGCAGCTTACGCAGAGCCACAATCGTTGCGCTACGTGGCTAAGAAACAAACCCCGTAGCTCGGTTACTTTTTGCAAAGACTGCACAACGAAGCACAGCATGTGTGTGTGTGTGTGTGTGTGTGTGTGTGTGTGTGTGTGTGTGTGTGTGTGTGTGTGTGTGTGTGTGTGTGTGTGTGTGTGTGTGTGTGTGTGTGTGTGTGTGTGTGTGTGTGTGTGTGTGTGTGTGTGTGTTTTTGTTCAAACAAAGCACCGCGTTTTTTTTTTTTTTTAAACAAATGCACACAAAGTAGCACGCGACTGCACCAAAATGTGTACGCATAAACGAAATACACTTTTCGAAGTAACGGGAAAGTAACGCCATAACTTTGCGCGATCAAAGTATGCGCTTGAAGACGCGACATCCCTTCCCTGCTCTCCACTGCGGAGAAAAATGTCGCTCACCAAAAGGAGAGAAATAGCGCAGATTCCTCGGAGCCAGCAGCGGGTGGGGAGGGAGGGGGCGTATACGACAGCGCCGAGGATTCACGCACGCTTATGCACAGACGCAGTGATACGCGCGGTGTCCGTCAAACGTTGACACACACATGAAGGCGCGCATGCGAGGAGGAAGCGCTCGCCGGCGTCAGCAGCGCGGAAACGAAGCGCGACGAGTACGTTTCACGACACTCCCACGCTTGGTTGGACTCGGATGCGGACGCAGAGATCTCGTTTGAGCGAGCTTTATTAGCGAGAAGAAACCAGGGATATTTATTTATTTATTTATTTATTTATTTATTTATTTATTTATTTATTTATTTATTTATTTATTTATTTATTTATTTATTTATTTATTACCGGTTCCTGCAGCGCCCGAAGGCATTATTGCAGGAGGGGAAGAGGACGCAGGATAGCACCTGAGTGAGAAACACGGTGAGCGCATGGCGGCTGCGACGTCGTGCCCGTGTAGGCAACGGGGAGGCGCTCGTCCGCTGACAGCCAAACAAAAGGACAAAGAAAAAAAAAGGACACCGCGTGCAAGGCATTAACGCCTTCCATCAATCCACGAGACTTCATTCCTTGCTTTAAACAAATTGACGGTTCCTGGCATCCAGAAGTAATCCCCAGATTATGGGGGAAAGCGTCGTGAAGGGTTCTGGAATTATATCAGCGGGCTCGGAGGGGGGTGAAGGGTGGCAGTTCCTGGCCCTACGGGGCTGGGACTAGGGTGCCTTGATGCGCGCGCGCAGAGGGCGCGCGCATCGAGGCACCACGCGCATCAAGGCACCCTAGCTGGGACGGTAGGTCAGCGCCGCTTGCGGCGGGGGCTAGCCAGCCACCAAATTTTATCTGTTGTAGGCCGTCATTGCACCCGCCACTGCTTCGGTGGCGAACGACGGCCGTTGTTGCGGCGTGCGTCTTTCTCTCCCTCTTCTTTTTCCTTTCTTCTCTATTTTCTCTTCTGTCCGCAAGAGGCAGCGGAGGTGGCTCAGCTACAGAGTCAGTAGCAGGCCCATGCATTTTCTTTTCCTTCTTCCTGCAGCCAAAACTATTATCTCGGCCCACTGTAGTATATTTGCCGCAGTAGAAGTGAAAGCGAAATCTGTGCCGCTCAATCACGTTGCTTGCAAGGCAGGTGGCACTACGTTACATCCGTCAATGCACAAAAACAAAATGAAACGACCAAACGCCCGCAATGATCTACTTCGGACGCAGACAAATATGAGGCTGTCACGACTTGGTCACACCGTGCAAAACTCACGCGCGGGAGAAAATAGCGGCCGGCGACAGCTGTTATTTGACAATACACGAGCAGCTTGAGAAACCGGCCGGCGGCCTCTTCGCACTACTTCCGCAAATGAAGAAGAAAAAAAAAAGCACTTTCGACTTTCTTTTTCTCCCATTTTTGTTTTTTTATAATCTCTTGTCTGCACGGCCTCTCGTTCTTTGTGTAATGGCCTTCCCCGCAGCAGCGCGTTCACGATAGGATAAAAAAAAAAAACATTAAATGAACAGCGTCGCTCGTTTGATGCAGAGATACACAATGACAACCGCGTGCACTCGAGAGAAGAGAAAGAAACGTGAGAAACGTCTGAAAGGAGTCGGCCTACACTGAAAGTAGAGTGGATTCGCGTAAGCGAAGTCAGCAGGACTAAAGGAGCTACAAACCTCAATTTGTGAGCGCTTCGCAATTATCGCACCCCAGTTGTAAGATAGCAGGAGGGAAACTGCTGCCTTAACCGAGGAGTTCGCAAATTTCTAATTCTTTGCGAATTCGAAATTCGCAAAGTGTGTGCGTGAGAGAGAGAGACAGAGAGAGAGAGAGAGAGAAAGAGGGGGGGGGGGGTCAAGTGGCGCGGTTTCAAAACTTTGGGGGTACTACATGATAGCAGAAGCTTATGTTTACAACTATTTTACGTTTAGGTCGGGAACCCGTCGCTATAAAGCAAACCTCACCTGTCTGGTCCTACAAATGGTTCGCTGGCGGCTAGGCCACAAGTCCCGTCCGTGCCGTCCATTTTCCTTAATACAGAACATGCTCATTTTTTCACATGAACACGTCACTTACCACGCCAACTCCTGATCTCGATGAGCGTCTATCAAAGCATGGGTATACATGCGTCAAGAACGTGCAACTATTCGGGAGGCTGAATTTCAGATATATATATATATATATCTGAAATTCAGCCTCCCGAATATATATATATATATAACAAAGGACCGATCGTCGACATGATCAGTAGCTCACCCACTGCGATCCATCATCATGCGGCTCTTTCAGAGACCGAACAATCACGGAAAGGTCACGCGGCACTCCAGAGTAGTTCTTTTACGCGGTAGAAGCCGAGTGCTGTATACGGCGTAGTGGAGGTGTACTTTAGTGGAGGCAGAAGAGACAATGCCCCAGAAGAACACGGCACCGCGACGCAAAAGAAAGCTGTGAATGCTGCCTGGGCCTGCCGCTAGAGTGCGAATAAAAGCCGCGAGTATTTATCTGGTCAAGCATTACATAGGGACTGCGATAGTCGCAGCTCTTTCTGGTGACACATATGGCTACGGGGTACTCTATCCAGTTTATGTCACCCTTTAAACGCAGCCGCCTGGGACGAACGGCCAGAGGGGTAGAAGTGGACAGACTTATTTAAATCGATTCGAAGCATAGTTTCACACGAAGCGGCACGGCTGTGAAATCGAGGAAAAACTCCTGCAAAGCCTCAACTTCCACATTCTACAAACCTGCGTGTTAATAGAATATAGTACAGGGCACCGTGAGGAAAACAGGCTCAGTGGACGAGCCGTACACCGTTTGTATATTGTTCCTGTATCATATATAAGCGACTACGCCGCACTCTTTGGAGCGCAGTTCGAAACCTCTCGACTTCCAGAAAATCCAGCAACACCTTTATTATGGTCGGCGTTGTGAGCGAAAAATCGCGGTCACATCTCTGGCAGGCAGGTGTCATGGCCGCGCACTGAGTGGCCGTCGGGTAGTGTGACGTCACGAGACCACGTAACACGGCCGAGGCGCTGCCTAATCGGGCTTGCCTCCGAGATGGAAAGGTGACATCAGAATGCAACACTCCAGGACCCTTAGTCCCGACTGGACACGCTGGCCCTATGCCACGCAGGCACTCTCGTACGTATACTAGGTCTTGGTTAAAGCGAAGATTTATGCATACGCCCGGTGGTGTGTCATAACGAGACAGCTTACAACCGCATACTAACGAGTATGTGCGAGATAACAGAGGTAAAAATAAAAAATGAGTGATTAAGCGGGCAGTAAAGTGCATGTACGCGAACAAGCATCCGCAATGGAAGCCAGCAAACGGGAGTCATTGCAGAACTGCTGCGTCTACCCTTAAAAGCGGAGCTTAAAAAGTCCCTGTATATATATATTTTTTTTTATTTTTTTCTTTTTCTGACGAAGGCCGGTCGCGCGGCCGAACCTTCATTAAATTATTCTAAGCCGCAAACGTCTTCATATATTTTTTGCGTATATTTCTAGCCAGGGCCAACAATTAAGAGACTGGATTTGTCACTCGCCGGGCGAGACCATAGCTCGCGGACCCGTTTTTTGAAGGCCCACTTATACCCACTGCAGGGAGAAGGCCTCTCCCATATTCCTCCGATATATACATATTTTTAGTGCGTAGCACTACTAGCCGCAATCACGGATTTCGTCGATGTCTGTCTGAAGCCACTCACTCTCTCTCTTCGTGAACTTGAAGTGGAGAAAGAGAAGGTGGCGACGCGCGACGCTGCAGCATTGAGGAGGCGGAGCGTTGCATCTGAAGCAGCTCTCTCTCTGTCCACCCGTCTCTCCGCGAACTCCACGAGAAGGAGGAAGGGAAAGTGCACCTAGTGAGAGAGGGGTGTGTCAGTTGCAGACGTAGCGGCCGTCACTGGGCAGCGTTTCACAAGCGTGTGTTAATCCGGAGTAAGCAGTCGTGTGTCGCTCGCGCGCCCTCCCTCAACTTCGGCATCTCTCCGCTCGCATCAGAGTCACAATTCTCAGCCTTCACAGACAGCAGATGTGCACGCGCGGTGCTCCCTGGACCTCGGCCCCGAGCCGCTCGCCGCGTTTGACTCGTGAAGCTACTTGTGCTTACCTCCGCGTCTTAACTGGCGCTCGTCTTCAAGCGCGTTTCCCTCTCTTTCCACCTATGATCCCACCCCAGACCTTTCGGCCGCAGAGCAGTGCATTGAAAGAGGTACATTGTGCCATGTTTTCGCTCATTTCTGAAAATGGTGTAAGGAAAGCTGACAAGGCGGCTGGGCCGCGCGTTTGCTTCGCGTTGCAATGGATGGGCACTGCGGCGCAGGTTCGCAGTGCGTACTGAGGTACAACAGTTAATCAGCGCTACGCACCTACTTCGCATTTGATCAACTATGCAAATCGACCGTTATTTTTTTTTTTTTTTCATCCTGATTATACCCACTGCAGGGCGAAGGCTTCTTCCACATTCCTCCGATGTGTATATATATATTTTTTTTTTTCCAACCACTTTAGACAACCTCCACGTATCCCCGTTGTTCGCCTCCTTGACGCTCTGTCGTGACGCTGGGGCTAAGTCGATCCGGCCTTCACTTGGTAGCGTGCAGAGACTCCGGGTTCATGAAGGATTGAATCTTCGAAGTTGGTAAAATATATACAAGCAGGTTTAATGGCACTTTAAGAAAACTTATTTACATGATTATTTACATGAAAAAGAAGGGTACATCAGCAAAATGGCAAGCGTTAAGAGTTCATAGCGAGAAGCGACTGGATGAGCCGTTTACCCAGGGCTCAGAGCGACATTTCGTGCTCTGCAACGTCCTTAAAACCCCCTATGTCCAGCCCCTCTCTGAAGATGCTGACCAACCAAATCCAGGGCACGCCCCTCAGATATCGGCATCCAATCGAACACATCACTGCACTGATGGTCTGAAGCACTGACTGGCCCGGCATTGTTTCGTTGGGCCTGGTCACTTGTTGGCGGGAAAAGCTTGGGAACGGCGAGGAGGTACATTTCTATTCTTCAGCCAAGAATCGATAGGCTGGTTCCGGCAAGTGGATTTACTTCTCAGAAACCCAAGTGCACGTGCGCGCCGCTTACTGCTCCCAGCATTGTCCCTTTCCGGCAATTGCAAATCTTTTCTGCATTCCCGGGAAATCCTCTAATGGCCGTAATCACCTTGCTCCTTTCTTGTCCTGTACGTCAGCGGACGTGTCACTCTGTCGCCTCCTTTGGACAATAGGCATTCCTTACTTGACCATAGCGCTTCTCGACGGGAAGGGTGAACAATTGAACGAAAGCACTTCCGGCTATTTCCCGCAGGGGGACATTTCTTTGTGTTTTTCTAGACGTTCTCTTGACAGGGTCAATTTGACATTTGCAGGGTGTCCACAAAGCAAAACAGGCTTACACAAAAGGATTCCTGGAAACAGGCTCACTTCGCGCCCTTGTACCAACAGCACATATCCACAGCACTTATCCATGCCCACGGGCGAACAATAGAGCGCGCAAGTGCGGATGATGCACGGTCGTAACACGCTCCTTATAAATCGTAGCATTCCACCGCCCTGCAGTTCATCACATTAAAAACATATGAGCAGAAAAATACGGTCGCCGACAACGTGACAATTTCTAGCTGAAATGTTGACGTCGTTACCAACTGCTCGCTCTGCATTTTTGAAGATGTATCCCACTACATGCATTTTCTCCATCCATGATCTACAAAAGGCAGCCGTGAAGAAGCACGCGCTAAACTAAAACAAGTTCGCAACGTAACAAGAATGCAACAAAGAAACCATCTGTTACAATATTTTATCTGTCTTGAAGCTCAGAACAATTGTGTCGCAACCATTGGGACTGCAGTATGAGCTCGCCCCATCGGAGCGCATCTGCTCGGATTCCAATCGCTCTCCGAAGCACCACGGATGGGACACACTTCACCCCCATTGTGAGCTGACCGTAATATATCACACGATAGCTGGCGACAAGAATATGCATTCGCGAGTTCCAACTTGAGCGCCTTCAGCAAAAAAAAGATTTCTCTCTCTCTCTCTCTCTTAGAAGTGCGCAGAAGCTGCGCAATCGTGCGCGCCGTCTTCGGGTACGCGTCGAAGGCTCGCGAGATAACAGTTGCTTAACGCGAGTGAGTTCCGTGTGATTCAGCGCATTCGAAGCACGATAAGCTCTCGATAAAGGCAAGGCCACTACGGCGCTAATGAAGGCCGGGAAAGTTTCACCCATGTAACACGGAAGCCCGTCGAGCGTACTGAGAAAGAAACAATCCATAGCAATTACGCGCAGGTAGCTGAACAAAATCCCTCTGCGGCGACATCGAAATTCATTCGGACCTCGATGTAGACCACAGAGTTCTACCGATTAACTCGATCCCAGACAATACCGATAGCCGTTGTTGACACGCAGAAGCCAGCAATGGCAAGAAGAGGAAAGAAGAAAGCGATCGAGAAAGAGAGAAAAAAAAAAATGAATCCAGTCCGCGCTTCGCATGGCGCGCTTTTTCCTGCTCGTTGTTTTTGCGGGAACCTTGGGTTGCGGCAACACTCGTAAGCAACCAAGTCACATGCGCTTTTGCCCCAGAAGGGCAGAAGGGGGGGGGGGGGGGGGGGGGGGGGGTGGGGGGGTCATTTTAGAGACCGCGCAATAGCCACGCAAGTCGGTCGCGTCGCCAGAAACGTAATTATGAAGATACTTCGAATCCCATCTCCACAAAAAAAGAAAGGAGCGTATGATTAGCATACGCGGCGCCCAGCGAAGGTCACATTTACTACGCACCGCTACAAGCAAACGAAAAAGACTACGCGAAAAATAAACGACAGAGATAAAAAGAAACAAACGAAGAGAACAGAAACTTTACTCCTCGGAATAGCCGCTGCAGAATGAAAACTATGAGAGCGGGCCGCTCTTGATCACCAATGCGGCTGCGTTCAGCGAAAGCAGCAGCGGCCGATAGATACCCAGTCCAAAGGCCAAGGACCCGAATGGCGCAAGGACAAAACAAAGAGCACGGGGCCAGCCAGCTCGTTCATATATCCTCGCCAAGGGCCCATGTGCGCACTCTGTGGAGTGGCTGGAGAACGAGCACGAAGCACGCGCCGAGCTTATCGGCCTTCTCTCGCGCTCGGGCGGCCGATACACATCCGAGCCACTCGGCGATCCAAGCCGACCGTTATACGGCCCACAGGCCTAGGCGAGAAAGAGAGAGGGGGGGGGGGGGGGGGGGGTGCGCCCAGTCCTATAACTGGTTCAGCACCAGAAGAACAAACACAGCCCGAACACAGATAGCATCGGACACACACCATCGCTGCCAGAGCAGTGCGAGTACACACACTGGCGAGCAGTGCGCCCGGCGTGATGAACAACACACGGCCGGCTAGCCGGCTGGCTGGCTGGCGAGCCAGCCAACACGTCCACCGCGGCCCAAAAAGTGTGCCACAGAAACGCGCCAGTCCGCAGACCGGCCGGCCAGCCCGACTGAGCGCTACTGTGCGGTCGCCGGTCCAAGGGCCAGCGGCCTCGAAGGAGAGAAAGGTTGGGTGTTGTCCGCCTCGCCCGAAGGCAAACAGTGAACTCCCCGCAGGAAACGCAACTTGGGACGTATAATCGCGTGTACATACAAAAAAGCACTGGCAGCGGCGGACAACACAGTGCGGCGCGCGACAAGCAGCAAAATTCACCGGTTAAAGACAACACGTGCCCACGCACGCGTAAAGGCTGAAGGTTCGTCGCTTGGCCGCGTTTCGGTGGAGGCTAATTGCAAAAGGCGCCAGCTCAGCCCACCATAGGTAAAACAGTTACTGATTTCCCTTCCCTAAGACACAAAATTAATAAATTTACTCTCGGTACAGTTTGAAAACTAGGGCCGCTCGGAAGCGCGCGTTCAGCGACGCCACGGCGTGATGAAAATCTGCTTTCCACGGGTTCCGAACTGTGCACCCTCTCGCGGGACAAAGAAAGAAAAAAAAAAGCGCCAAAAGAGACGGAAAGAACAATCATACACGGAGCTGCCGAGAAACGATTACAGCAGAAAAACGCAGAAGGAAGGAAAGAAAAGAACGCTCCCAGCCGAAACGACGGCCGGCCCTCGTGCGTAAGAGGAAAAACGTGGCAGCCACCAACGCACGCGGCAGCGGCCAAAATGCTCGGCCGTACAAGCGGCGCGTAATATACGCCTTGCACCGTAGCACGCCATACGCGCACAGAGGCCGCTCGGTCCTACTACGTCCCCGCCGCTGGCCATCAGGCAGTTTCTTCCATGGCTGCCCGCACGAGCGCGTTTGGTCCAAGCGCGCAGCGCTGTGTGCATGGGAGAGAAAAACGATAAACGGGAAAAAACGCCGACAGGTTCGTCTCGAAATCGAAGCTCGCTCGCTTTTGCACCGAGTCAAACGCGAAAGAACAGGGAGGTAAATTCACGCCGTAAACACGCGCAGGGGCGGTTTGCCGCAAGCAAAAATAAACCCAGACACGAACAAACCCGACAGGACGGCGCGTCGACCTCGGCAGGGCCACGCCGAAGGTGACACAAAACGATTCACGCTGGAGTAGGCAAGCAGGCAGAAAAACGCCGCCGCAAGGTTAGCCCAAAGTGCGGGGAACGAACATGAGAGAGAGAGGGGTTTAAAGGGGGAAGACCACAGATCTTCGCCGACAGAAAACCGGGGGAAAAACGAAATAAAGGAGCACCGCCACCGATGTGCCCACGAAGTAATATAAGCAAGCGAGGGAGGGCGACCTTCGACAACCTTAGCCCAGATCTGGTTCGATCTCCACAGTGGCGCGCACCGAACGGGAACGAGAACTGCGTTCGACAGAGCACGCGCTCGAGAGAGTCGAAAGCGAAGTGACTTCTCTTGGGTCGCAGACCGATTACCGTCGCCGCCACGGCGAGGCTGCAGTACGGCACGCCGAAAACGAGACGGGAGAAAAAAAAAGAAGCAAAAGTTTTAAACATGTAACGAGATCGCGCGGCCCGTATTCGCTGCTGCGCGAAAGGTGCTGCCGTCCGTGTGCGTGTCGCAGGCTGTAACAATCTTCGACGCCGAAATGGATACAGACGCGCACGGATTAGTTAACACTGATAGAACGGGGCAATGCTCTACCGAGGTTGACTGGCAGTCACAACGTTTTAGTCCTGATTTATGCTTACATAGCTAATATAAGCGCAAAAACACCGTACACAGAAGCAATTGGACTTCTTGAGGACTGTTTATGTTGGCCGATAGATGGAGAATATGAACCACGGTGATATGAACGTTATGCGTGTTGTTGTCGTTGCTTTGGACACGTGGGTGCTAGTTTGCAGCATGCATGCCGGGTGGTTTTATTTTTTTTATTCATGTATATTTCTTTATTTTTGTTGTTTTTGTTATTGCTATTATTTTTTCTGCCATTCGTTGTAGCATTAGCGTTTTTTCTGGTTTTAGTCTTTTTTTTCCCCCTCTGTGTTTGCATCCTGAGTTGAGAAGTTGGAGTGAGCGCTTGTTGTGTCCTTATATCCTCTCTATGTCCGTGTTTTTGAGCTCATGCTAGCTATGTATTCACACCAACTCGCCCAGATATCAGCGTTGAAAGAAAGTTGCGAGCGGTGCGGTGGAAAAAGGAGAATTAGAAGAAATTTTTGTCGGCAATTATAATCTCGTAGCTTTAATACTGTTGTCCACGCCGGAGGATACGTATAGCGGGCTTCATTCAGTAAGTTCCACTGTCACTTTCCGGTTTTGCTTTTTTACGGCGTTAGATATCGATGCTACGGCCGCTTTTCGATGCTGTGCGATGTCTGTGCACGTTAAAGAACCCCAGGTGGTCGACATTTCCGGAGCCCTCCACTACGGCGTCTCATAACCTGAGTCACTTTAGGACGTTAAACTCCACAAACCAAACCGGCTACGCTACGGCTCTCATGTCTTTGAGAGAACAGGGACTACCCAAATCGTTTCGCAATATAAGGCGACCGGTTTGCGAAATCATAGTCGCCCGTCGCAAACCGAGCTGCAGGCTTCTACCCGCTCTAGTAATTTGTATATTTACTTTCTTTGTGAAGTCCCATACTACGCATGCATAATCAAGATCGGAAAAACATTTGTGATATACAAGGTTTGCTTTAACAGTGTAGTGCAGCATGTAAAGTTGCAGCGCAAGGCCATTCGCTTTGATCGAGACACGGCGTACAGAAAAACCACGACCAGAAAAACAGTCCTGAATATAGATGAATTTAACATTCCACATGTCACTTTAAGTTTCACAAATGTCACAAAAATATTTGAAATCCATACAACGAACGCATTATTATTTAGCGAAAAGCGGAAAATTGAGCGAAGGAGAACGTCGTCGATAATTACTCTTTTTTTTTTTTTTTTCTTTGCAGAGAAGGTTTTACATGTGAGCAAAAACATCTCTTCTGCCGCTGATATTTCGTGTTATAGAAAACTAGCAAATTATCTTTTTGGTGGTCGAATCCATTGTTTAGGCGGAAAGTGCTAGTTTTCCATGGAAACAGGAAAATGGCGATTGAAAGGGATTAATATATGACAGTATGGGCAGCAAAAACCGGTCTAAAAATACGCAAAAGGAGAACAAGGTGCACAACGGTAAGCAACATCCAGAATCATGAGTAGCCCGCATTCACCATGGTCTCCCAAACAGCTGAAGGGTGGATAATGGAAGCCAATTAACTGCACCGTTAGAAGGCACTAAAGAGCCGAAATTAGCCGCGGCTCAACTCTGATTAAACAGAATAAGACGTGCGAAAGCACATTGTTGTTGTTGTTCTCCTCTAATGTGATGGCACATCGTTTAGCATGGTTCGGCATGCTCTCTTTCTTTTTTCCTTTGCCTGTCTGGCATACTGAGACTGGCACATATTTAGGCACAGTGTTAAACGCGTTTAGTAGGCTTAGGGTTCGAGAAGAGCAAAGACGAAGGAAGGATTTTTTTTTTTTTTCATCAAAAATCCACGTCCCGCAAAAATAGTCGCCGACAGTGCAGCTTGACGCGGCAACTATGCTTCGTACCATCGTACCAGACGACACGCGTATTATATGCACTATGCGTCTATTGCATTAGGACGGCGATCACTGTGGCGACGCATAGGCAGCTCTCGTCAAGAAGGCCGGTTCACATTCAGCGCGCTGCTACCATATATGAGAGAAGGCCCGTCAGCAGAAACAGCAGCAACCGCGCATCCACTCCAGCTGTCGTTGAGATGCAGAGCACATTTCCCTGGATGCAGCTTGATGGGCGCCGCTGCAGTGTAGCGAACCACTCACCCGAGTCGCTCCTTCTCCCGCGCGCGGAGCTCGAGGTCGCGCTGGATGACGGCGAGGATGCGCTCGCACTCCTCCTGGCTCAGGTGCGACAGGTTCAGCCTCCGGCCCATGGCTGGCCCCCACATTCACATGGCACACCTGCGCAGAAGAAGCGCCACGGAAGGTCAGTCAGTCTACCGCAGGGGTAAAAAGGCGCTGTCATCACAAAAGCCCCATGACGTGTCAAAAACAAAATAAAAATATATGACATCCGCATGCTGATGCAATCGGGTGCACGATATTAAACAACCAATGGGGTCAAATTGGCAGATGTTTAGGGCACATATAGATATCCTTTCCACACGGCCATCGTCACGTGCTTTGCCGCGTGTCCAGCTGAAGTAGCCAGCTGGGAATGCAAGAAATCGCAACAACGCGATCGAGAGCGCAAAAGAAACGAAAATTCCTTTCCCACCACAAACTTTCTTCCACCTCCTCTCCGACCCCCTCCCTCCCTGTCGTGGGAAAATAAAGCAGTTATGGCAATTACTATAGCCGAGAAATGTCGCGCTGCTACAATTGCCGATGCGTTGCTTTCGGCGCTTATGCAACGTTTGCGCTCCTGGTCGAGCAGCTGCACGCCTTACACAGTACAGGTAACATCCGCTCAGATAGGAACGAAAGAATGCAATACCAGCAGGAAACAACGAAGGCTATTTTACTGCGAATCCTGAACCCAGGTGAAACTCGTGCAGCTTCACGGTCACGGCTCTGACATGCGTGTGTGCTGCGCGCCTATGTCGGCGGGGGCCGCGCGAATTCCTCGCTTGCCACCCAAGAGGTGCGAGGATACTCGCCACAATCGGACAGCAGCAATCCGCTTATCTCGAGTTGCGATGCCCTCCGGCCACGCAACGACAAAGGGGACAGCGCGCATTCCGTCGTTCAGCGCCGCCGAGATGTACCAGCAGAGAGAGGTCAGACACGGCATCTCAGTGAAAGTTTTATGGAAACGTAAAAAAAAAAAAAAAAAAAAAAAAACATAGCAAACCATGAGACATATGCCTCACCCGTGTGACTCGTGCCGAGTTGCAAGCGGTCAGCGCCATCCTTCGCTTGATCTTCCGAGATATAACACACCTTTCTTTTGTACACCATATTTCGGGTTGACAGCTTTGATGCATGCGCCTGCTGCTTGTATAGGGGATGAGGGCCAGTAAACTCTACCTGGAGTACCCCATCTTTGATGCAAATACTAAAATGAAATGGAAATGGCAGTAGGAATCTTCCTCAGCATGTCACATGTTCGCTTCAAAGCTGACGCTCTTTCCATGGATCCATCCGTGCTGCGCTGCCTACGAGTACAGGGTGGATTATCGGGAGCACGGTACCGAGTGTACATGCGCCTGCGCAGTACCAATGCATCTAACCCATTCACGAATCAATGCCGAGAGGCGCGCGAGAAGAGCTATACCTCCACGTAGAGACGTGCTTCGTGTCTTCTTCCCCTCTGTGCGCGTTTGCTACCGGCTTGGGCGCAGTGGTACTGCCAGAGCCGTTTTCCCCGCTGAGGTAGAGTCGCTCTGTGTCATCTTCGACATTGGCGGCGCACTGGAATGCCTTATAAGGCAGATTAGCGCTTTGGTTTTTTTTTTTATTTTTTTTTTATCGGGGCTTCTGTAAAACTCGTCACCTGGTTAACAAGTTTACTATCTAGCGCGTCTTTCTAAAACCAGATGCGAATATTTTCTTATCTGCCTAGCTAAGCCGACCTCGCTGTCTTCTGCTTCCACCAAATACGTGTAGCTTCGATAACTGCTCCCATGTAATATCGGGCCGGTAACCGCTATAACACAGTAATAATTTTAATCCTTTGGGGGGCTGCGGAAAGTTCGAAGATTTTACGGATAGCAGATTTCTTCGTTTCGGACGAGCTTAGCACTGTTCATGTCACAAGTGATTTTTTTTTTTTTTTGCTTATTTATTTTACAGGTGCTGCCAGCCTTGTTATCAGGCCTTAGGCAGGAGCGGGCAGTTCAGACCAACAAAAACAAAAACAGCAAACAAGATACTATAGACACTGGAGGATAACTCCAAACAAAAACACAGCAGAATATTTACATCATGACGGTCATTTGACGAGGAGAGGCATGTGTAACTGATAGTTTATGCGCAAGTGCGCAGAGGAAAGAGGAAACCGTTCGGCAATTAACAGTGTCGGCGGGGCGGGTAACGCATTCCATTCGTAGAGCGTGCACGAAAAAAATAATGCGATTTTTAAATGCGTGAGTATTGCACGAGCAACCTAGAACTTTTTAGGTGTCATACAAGCGCGCGGAACGGCGGTAAGCCAAGCCGGTAGAGTGTATAAACTTTTGTCTATTCCCAACTGATCATTAAAGAGTAAATAGAAAATTTTTAGTCCACCCCTGTAACGCCTGAATGCAAGACTTTGGAGTTTCGCGGCTTCTAGAAAGAATGGTGGGCACGTTAGCCAGCTGCTCGCTTGCAAACGCAATATTTCATGAAAAAGCGAATGCTACCCAACTCAACTACAAAGGTCTTCTAAAAAAAAATAATCACGCATGTTCTGCGTTGCGAACGCAATTGACTTCCTTGAGAATCGCGTTCAGCGCTTAATTAGACAACTTGCTTATTACTTCTGGAGAGAACGGCTATCGGTGTCTGAAAAGGTAAACCCGTCTTCTTCGAATCCACTGTTCCGAATTACTTGTTTCTTTCGTTAAACTACTCTCTCTCTCTCGTGCCCTAACCCTCTAAAATGTCGTTTCCATCTCTCACAAAAGGAAGGAAGGAAGGGAGAGCGTCCTCTCTGAATTAGGGTGGAGATAGTCGTCACCATGCTCAAGCTTTCTTTTTATGATTCTTAATTTAGGCGACTACAACTTTAATGACGTTATTTTACAACCGGTATATTAAGGCAAAAGCCTTCTACGGCGCATAATGTCGGCGTCCGTCCGGTCACACTATAGCTGTCAATCAAATGACGTCATCAGAAAAATAAAAATCCTGTCTCCACTGGAAATCACACCTCCATCCTTCGGATCCCCAGCCAAGCCCTTTAACCGCCTACGCCACGCCCCAGGGTGGCAAAAAGCATATCATACTTCTGCTTGTCTACCGTCAGGATGACAGTAGCGATGAAAATGATGCTGCAATTAGTGACAATGACAATGATGACATTGGCGACGATATTTACGGTGCATTTAGTTGATAATGAGAACAAACGCGACATGCACTCATGTGCTGCAGCAATACTCAAGATTTCGCATTTCTACAGTGTAGATTCAACAGTGCTCTCAACGTTTTTTTTTTTTTTTTTTTAAATGCCCCTTTATAATTCTAATTTAACACCCCAGTGCGTCCCTACCCTTCTATTTAGCCACCAATATTCCAAACTCCTATGCTAACACTCAGGTCACACGCACGTCGCCCCTTGCTGACAAAGAATGGAGTCACGCAAGCACGTGTATGACCTATGCAGGCCTGCTAACTTCTGGCGAGCTTATCTGGAAACATGCAGCCTCTTCACAGCATGTCACATCAAGGCCTCAACCTTGTCTTGTGCTGCAGACTATTCGCCAGTTATCGCTGAAATACGCACCGAGATGTCGCGACAAACTGACGCGCTATACGAGTTGAAAACTTTGTTCTGAGAGAAGAAAAAAAAAATGAAATAAAGCTGACTGCCCGTACGCCACATGTATATGTGCCGGCGACGTCAGGGACATGTCTAGCGTCATTTACCCAGCCGGCATGCCGAGCCGGAACTCTGAGTCATCGCGCGCCGTAAGCACTCGGAAAGCTCTCTAGGACCTCCGGTGAAGACCAGCATGCGAGCCAGAACGGGGAGAATACATTTTTGCAAAAAGCGCCCCCAGCCAAAACCAGCATGTCGCCGGGCTGATTCAGTGTTGGGCGAAGAAAATATGAAAAGGGTGCAAAAGCAGCAAGAAGAGGACGTTTTATATCCTCAAAGGTCCACACGAGACATTACACGACAGTGCATCACACGTGTACGAAGCAATATATACAGCGTGCTCATGTTCTGACCCCTGCAAAGGTACAGACGCGAGTGCTCTACATGTGTCCGCAGCCGTCGTCCGCTGCAGAACACGTGTTTTGACCCGCGTGCGCAAACAATGAAGCCTGGCTTCGCTCAGCGTTCCGCCGTATACGAGTTCAAGGGACAGCAGGCGGGCTCGAATGCGCATCTGCGGCTGTGAAAACTATTTCCGTGTCAGACTGTTCTGTTGTACAGTCTGCTGTTTATCCAGCTCCACGGAGTTCAGCCAAGCGCCATGCATTACAGGGCATTTTGTGTCGATAAAACAGGGTTTAGCGTGATTCTCATTTGTGAAATCACCTGCGCCATCTGTGGCGAATTCCAATACATCAAAAAAAAAAAAAAAAAAAAAGAAGAAACAAACAAACAATTATCAAAACAAAATATTGCTTTCAGCCATATACAGCCCTATTACAGTATCATGCGTATAAAAACAAACAACGGTCTGACTGCCAGGAACCCTAATCTAAATATTCTTCTGTATCGGTAGCAATAGCGAGATTTTACTCGTAGCATTCCTTCTCATTCGACGCGACACGTCTATTCACAGCTTCAATACGGATTACACCACACGCTCTGAACGCCTTAGTAGATTTCGTGAAACACTCACAGCTTATTTAAAGTTCACTGTCATGATCACTTGAATAAATATCGCTTAGAATAGCATATATTATCAATGCATGCGGTACAGATTCATTTATTTTCCATCTGGGCCTAAAAAAAAAATGACTTCATGATAAATTACACTATTCACATTAAAGTCATGCTTTGAACTGTTAAGCGCTTTCATTATCTCGCCCATCTGAATAACAATGCGCAATTTTTTTTTTTTTTTTTTTTTTTTTTCAAACAGCATAACTTTCAAGCTCATGCTGCGTTGTGACTACAGAATATATACTACTTACTTTTTGAAATATTTGCAATATAACGCGCCGAATTTTATTTGTATGGTGACAAAGCTTTAGTTTTTCATGCTTTCTATAATTACCCTAGCATTCTTACCGAAAACGTAACTCGTGTAGGCTAGAGCAAAAAATAATTAGGTCTCGCAGATGTACGTCTCTTAAGAGGAGAATGGCAAAAGCATACCCTTCCTCTCCTATCATTTTCTCCTCATCGGTTGCCTCTTATCGGCGTTCGTTGCAGTGCTACACATAGTTAAAATTGGTTAACAGGAAAGGAAAGGCGCACTCTCTGTCACACTTTCTCCGGCAAGTGTTTGTTTGGAGTCTCGACAGTACACATTTGCTCCTGTCGCGTGGCGTTCCTTGGCGCGCGATCAAGTGTGGAATTGCAGATGACAGGCGCTAGACAAGAACACATCTCGCGGAATCTCGCGGAATATGACAGATCTCACGCACAAGTCTCGCGCACGGGATTTCGTTCCATGAGTTTAGAAAGGTTTTCAGGAGGAAGAAGGAACGGGAGTCGTCAGCTACAAAAGGCGTTCGCAAGTGAAGCGTGCGTCGACGCACAGCCTCCGAGATCACCCTGCGCGTGCTCGACGCTTACTCGGGAGTGCGGAAGTTAGGCTACACCTCCGTTCACTTCCTAACGTCATTTTCGGAATGACTCCTGAATTTGAATCGAATGGCGGGAATATTTTTCTTCAAGTCCAATTTTCTCGCCAATAAATTATCCCTTTGCTATCAGACAAACGTACGCTTAGCCAGATGGAAGAACCCGTGAATCAATTATAGTGCGAAGGCGCGAATCCAGAGGCTCCAGACCGGATGTTTTTTTTAAATCCCGCCATACTAAAACACGTGGGCCCGACATTCACGGGTAGGTGCAAATTCTGCGGGCAGTATTCTGACCTATACCCCATGGTGTGGGCCTGCCAGCAAAATTCAAATATAAAAGTTACAAAACAGCCGACTAGGGAGGGCTGGGAGGCGGCCCTGTCCAGCTCGGACCTGGAGGCCCAGCGTGCCCCGGTCCAGAGAGGTCGGGCAGCGGCGGCGGCCAATGGTGTCCCGGAATAGGGTTTGCCACTAGGCTCTCTAACCATACGCACCTCCCTTTCCCAAATCATTTCATTGTAAATAAATGTTTTCTCCTCCTCCTCGAACGAGGGTACTAAAGTTCAGTAGCCAAACGTCTTAACCACTCAACCACCGTGGCGGTTAGTTTCGCTCGTCATAACCAAGTTTAGGTAGGGTTAAACATCCGGTACTTTTTTTTTTTTTTTTTTTTTTTCACTGAAAACATTAATCGCACAGGTTGTCCTCAGTGCCCCTTCAACGACGTCCTAATATGGACGATACGGACGTCCTAAGGTAGTCCATATCGTAACCACTCAGCCACCGTAGCGGGTTATTTCCCTCGTCATAAACAAATTTAGGTAGAGTTAAATATCTGCTATTTTTTCACTGAAAACAATCGCACAGGTTGTCCTCGGTGCCCCTTTAACACGGACGTCCTAAGGTAGTCCTCTGGCTTTTTTTTTTTTCTTGTACATACGGGCACTTGATTGAAAACAGTATAGACGTTCGAAGAAAGTCTATGGGACCTCTCTTCCTGAATATGATGAGTGGCACACTATCGATACACATCGAAAAGCGTTTAGGCACGCGCCAAGTAGCAAAAACGCATGCGCGGAGTCAGGCAAGCTCCAGAAACAAAAACTAAGAAAAAAAACTTCCTGGCTATGTGCCTGCACTAGGCATACCTTGCCAAGACATGTGTATCGCGTAGAATAGTGCGAAGGTATCGTAAATTCACTAGATCCTTTGAGAACTCGCACGGAAAAAGGACGCTGGAAGCCTGGGCAACTTCTCGGTGCCCACGAGTGGTGCAGTCAGCACGTAGTAGTAGTAGTAAATATTTTTATTATTATAGAATAAAAAAATAATAAAGGAAGGAAAATATTTTTTGCCTGCCCCAGTATCTGCTATCGAAATGAGCTGAAGCACCTGAACTGGGACGGCGGAAATAAAGGGATAGTAAGGAGACAGGTAGGAGAAATCAAAGAGGTGAGCGATGGGGAGAAAGGACAGTTTAGGTTAAAAGGTAAAGGAGTGTAATACAATATTGTACAATCCACACAGTATGAGTTTGTTTGAGGCCCGCCCACGATTGACTTCGCACGTTTGAGCACTCAGCACTGCGGGCGAGCCTCCACAATGTGCATCACCACGTATGGTATCGACGCGCCGCGCGCATGTCACGCGCATGCTGGTGCACTGCCGCCATCTGGGACACGGGAGACCAACGACGGGGACAGGCGCAAAGGCGACAAGGCCAAGCAGATGCCCGCTCCTCCGGCAAACCGCTATCGCACTCATCCGACCGAACTTTTCCTGGAGGCGATGATCACCACAATCACCAAGACGCAAGGCGCGAAGATCCTACGGCGCAAAAATGTGCAATTCACCCAAAAACTCTTCAGTCCCGTGCATTCTCGTCGCCGATATACGTCAGGACAGCACACTGTACGATCCTCAAGAGGCAGGCAATTACTGTGATCATTTCGACGTTTCCAGGTGTTGGCATCGTGGCAACCTTCAGCTAGACCGATTAGAACCGCGTAAGCTTATACGTTTCCAGACGCTGTGACGGAATTCCACAGCATAGGCGAAATAAATTTCACTGCCGTTTTTGCACGGAGCCTACAAACGATATAGGCCCAACCCTCAAAATACGAGCTATCACACGGTGTGCCATTAACGTCATACATACTTGCCAATGCTCCAAAACTGAACTTTTTTTTTTTTTTTTTTTCAAAATATAATCTTCGAAATTTTTGTTTTTGAATATTGAACGATGACTATAGAAGGCGTCACACCTGCAATATATATTATCGTCCTTAATGAAGTTTAATTTTTAGTGGTGAGCGGGCAGATTTAGGGCCGTACCAGAGCCGAGTGTTTGTGAAGCACTGTAAAGAAAAGTAACGACCATACATGGCAGTAATTGAATTACAGTAATGAAATTACTGTAATTTAATTATTTTTCTGAGTAATTTGTAATGTAATGCATTACTTTTTCGGTTTCGCAATTTAGTAATGTAATGAATTACTTTTTGGCAGTAATTTCTAAGCAAAAGTAATTAATTCCTTTCGAAATTACTTTTACTTAGACAGGCAGAAGGGTTCATGCCGTGAGCCACCGTGGCGTGAGCATTACTAAGGGCAAGGTGCCGAGGACGATTCTTGGAACTACGGAAGCGATAAATGCCTATAGATTCTTCGGAACCTTCAAATGGCGGAGACAGCTCCGGGCCAGCAAGACGCTGGTTCGCCGCTCATTGCACGACCGTTCGACCATGCTTCTGCTTTTGTTGTTGTTTTTCTTTTTGCGGTTGTCTTATATTTTCAATGTAAGGTGGTGTAGGAAAGGGGGGAAGGAATAGTTCTCTGGGACGGAATTTGGCGGGAAGACGAAAGAATGTGCGTGCTTCGTGTCTGGAGAACAAGTTGTTGTTTTGTTTAGTAGCTTTACTTAGCTTTTGCATGGATGAAAACTAGAAAGTAATTTAAAAGTAATTGAATTACTCAGTTGAAGTAATTGCTATGTAATTTCATTACATTATAGGAGCAGTAATGAGTAATGTAATTTAATTACTTTTCTGCGATTTTGAGCAAAGTAATTAATAATTTAATTTAATTTAATTCCTTTTCTAAAGTAATTTTGTCATGTATGGTAACGACCGATGGTTGGTTATTTGGCGAAACCTGAATAAAGAACCAAAGCATAAGTGTTTTCAGCGACAGCGAGTTTGGTGCAAGCCGTCCTTTCCCGGAAAATTGCCGTTTGGCAGTGGCAAAATTCAGAGAGGGATGCTTCTATATTGAATGTCTCCCACATTATGCTGGCTGGCGCATAAACATGATTCTATTCTGTATCTCAAATTTGTGGGCATGAATCATGTAGCGTGTGAGTGGACAGCATTCCAACCCCGTGCTATGTACGATGGACCCCTGACGAGTTCGTCGACGGCAAACGACTGCACGAAGCGATATCGTTGTTGCTGCTGCTGTTTTGTTTAATTTTTTTAATAAACATAGGAGCATTTACAGGCGTATCCCGTGTCCAGGACTCCAATGTAACTACGGCCTTAGTTGCCCATTCGACCAGCTATTGTCGATGTTCAAGGTCCGCGTTGGTTAGAGCAGCCTCTCGCGGATTGCGGGGTAGTGAATCCGCCTTTTTCACAAGGCCGCTCTGCGCGTGCGCGCCTCTCCCCTGGTTGAAAAACAAACTATCAACCCCAGCTGCGCATGCGCAGTTCTTGGCCCCCGCGATCGACGCAGCCGTAGCTGATCTCAGAGGCCATGTGTAGTTAATATTCGTGACAGGTGTATGCCTCTCGCGGATTGCGGGGTTGTGAATCGGATCAACTCTGTTTTTGGCTTGTATTAATCTAAGTGACTAGGTGGATGTTGAAAAATCTGTTTCTCTGCTCGGCACTGGCTTAGAATCGCATCTTATGTGGTGAGCAGGAAAGCATAACAGCAATACCACTCAGAAAGTGCTCGTGGGAGTTTTTCAGCGTGGCTATTTCACTCCGTTTTCCTATTAAAAAGCTCCCCTTGGGGTTGGCCACTGCTAGCGTCGCTACTTTGGCAACTAGGCCTGCAGGGTCTACATAAGCAGCGTCTGTCCTAATCCTATTATCTCGTATTTCTAGCATCCTTGCTCTCGCTCTTCTCCTTGCCTGGTTCATTTCACGGCGCATACGCCCAGGAATTGGACTGACTGTGATATTTTCTCGGTTATCGGCTGGGGTCTCTCTGTTATTTGCGGTAGGCTAAAGAGTGACTTGTCTTGAGATTAGAATGTCTCTCCATCCTTTCGTTTGTGAGAGTCGGGCTAATTGGTTTATCATCCGGGCTTCTATAAGTTCTGTCAATTTAATTCATGTCCGAGGAAGTGTTCCTTGGACAGACAGATGAATGGGTAGGCACAGCGCCATCTTGTAAGTTTTAATTAGTTTCTTCACGGTCTCTTTAAGCGTTAGGTACGGTACATGTCAAGCGTGAGGTACATGTCTAGAGAGGGAGAATTATATGAACGCCTGAATTATCCTATAGGCGTCTTTCTCCTTCAGGCTGCGGTGCTTGAAGATGATCCGCCTGAGCACCCATGTACCCTTCTCCGTTGACGTTACTGTGGTTTAAATGAAACCAGTGTCCGCATAACTTACATTGAGCATCCGGATCTAACATTAGGAACTTTTCTTTTCGAGAAAGGCCTTTGTCTGCCTCTTGGTAGCGCACTTTGCATCTTCTCTGCAGTGGTTCGGACTATAATCAGCTCGGGCGTTTCGGGGGCGTAGGGTACGCCGCAACTATTTGCATGTTCTGAATTTGCATGTTCTGAAATCGGTCCTGAATTTAGTCCTCACTGCCTTCAATAAACCAAAAAGTAATAACAGCTGTAGGCAATGCATGCGCAATGCCTTCAATGTCTTTCAGTTTGGATGGGAGTTTTCTCACGGTCAGGCTGAAAATCACGCAGATATTACCGCTCTCTGAGGTGTGCCCCGCGGTCCGAAGGGAATCCATGGATATGCGCTTGCGGCCTACGATGTTGATAACAAATTGAAGCTCAGCAAGGAATGCCCTTACGTGATTATACATTCTCTCACCGCAGTTGGTTTGCTTTAAGTTCTCGAGAATGATGCTGTGGGTCACATTAGCAAGTAAACATGCATCTAGGTCCACGGCAAGCATTGTTTCTCTTGGTGTTTATTCGGGTGTTCCAGAATGTCACATCCCTAATCAGTAAGAGTACTGCACAGCAGTGTGTCCTCTGAAGCCAAATCAAGGCCTCCGCCTCCAGGTATTTTGTTGGCCACCATCCATTTGAGGAATTTGGCGAGGCAGGATGTCAGCGATATGGGCCTAAGGTATCCGTTAATATCTAGGGGTTTTGCTGGCTTTGAAATTAAACGGCTTTCAGCTGTTCGCCGGGGTTCAGGTAGATTCCCTTTGAGCCAGCATTTAAAGTAATCAAACAGAGTCTGGACGCCAGTGCTGTCGAGATTGTATAGATAGATAGATAGATTTATTGAAAGGAAAAGGCAGAGAGGTTGGCCCGAATAATTCAAATCTGGCCTGCTACTCTGCACTGGGGAAGGGGAAGGAGAGAAGAAAGAAGGTCATGATGGGTGACGATGTGGGAGAAGGCATATGAAATATATATACAGACACAGCAGCTTGCTTTACAAACGTGAATCAAGTCCGCTGGCGCTCAAATAACGGCAAAGAGCGCGCACTGCCTGGACGCCCTTCCCCTTGTCCTGCCAAGCGCCCAGCAGCAGTTCCTCCGACAGAGGCCTCTTGTCTAAACGCTTCAAGGAAGCAGCTAGCACATTTCTTTCGTTCGCATACTCTGGGCACACCAATAATACATGGTCCACAGTCTCTGGGATGCCACAAGTTAAACATTCCGGTGAGTCCAGCTGTCCAATTAAATGTAAGTATTTGCGCGTGAAAGCCACGTTTAAACGAAGTCGATGTATCAAGCATGTCTGATGACGCGGAATATCACGCGGAACATAAAATTTAAATGTTCGATCAAGCCTTCTTAGACGGATGTGTCGGGCGTCTGGTTGAGCCCAGTAAGCTGCTGTAGCAATATTCATATAACTCTTTAGAAGACACGTCGTATCCGCTCTTGAAAAAGGCACAGCTGTTTGGAAGCCATTGATGAGTGCGCTTTTCGCTTCAACATCGGCCTGCTCATTCCCATGGAGGCCGCAGTGGGCAGGAATCCATTGAAACATTATCGTGTGGCCTTGCAGCTGGGCAGATGTGATGAGATCCATAATGTTTAGTGCCAGGGACTGATAGGCAGTGTGGCGTAAGAAGTTTTCCAAAATTTGTAATGCAGTCTTCGAGTCCGTGAATATACACCATTTTTGAGGTGGTTCCCCACATATATAGCGAATAGATTCTCGAATGGCTACAAGTTCGGCAGCGGTTGATGTAGAGGTATGTCCCAAAAGGAAATGCAGAGTCGTTTTCCGAGCTGGTATGACCACAGCTGCAGCGGATGCCTGTGCTGACACAGATCCATCAGTGTATATGTGAATATAACTGGGATATTCTGACCAGATGTGTGCCAGAGTAAGTTGTTTGAGTCCACTAATTGGTACCATTGATTTCTTTAGTATTCCGGGAACACGAAGGTGCACAAAAGGTTTATCCATCGTCCATGGTGGTTGGGTGGGATGATATGGGAGGGCATATCCTGTCGGTACTTGCGACTGATGGCAGCGGAGTGCAGTTGTAAAACTGCAGTCCGGCCTCTCATCCAGAATCTTGCTGAGTGGGTGAAAACGGTGTCTTGTAAGTGCTCGTAAATATACACGAAGTGGTTCGTGTGACAAGTATATGGACATTGGGCGAGCGTGTGCCTCTTCAATTGTGCCTTTGTTAGAGGTGCATCTGGGCAGTCCAAGGCATATTTTCAGTGCCTGCGCTTGCACGCTCTCTAAAGTCCGCAAGCAGGAAATGCTCATACTAGAGAGTACTGGGAGACTGTATCGGATGTAGCCAACAAACAGAGCCTCGTAAAGGCGTATTAAGGAGCGCTCAGTTGGACCCCATTTGATGCCAGCTATGTAACGAAGTACATGGCAAAAATTAATTAGCCTCTTCTTCACCATAGCAATATGTTTCGACCAGGATAGTCGGTGGTCAATAATTACTCCCAAGAATCTGTGCCTGGAGACGTATGGTATTACGACTCCATGAAGGGTAATCGGGTAGCGGCTGACACATTTTCCCGTAAACGCGATCAGTGCACACTTTTCTGCCGCTAAAAATAAACCTTGACGCCGTAAGTACATCGCAGTTAATGACACAGCTCGTTGCAGTCTCGCACGTAGTTGTGGGCGCGTCGAACCAGAGGCCCAGATGCAGATGTCGTCAGCATATGCACTTATGTGGATGTTAGTTGGCAGTTCACTCACCAGGCCAATTAGCGCAACGTTAAATAAAGTTGGGCTGAGAACTCCTCCCTGTGGAACTCCACGACCGACCTGAAAGTGGGTAGTATCTCCTTCAGGCGTAGTCATGTAAACAGAACGACCGCTGAGATAGCTTACAATCCACAAGTACAGCCGGCCACCAACTCCCACGTCGTCAAGTCCATCAAGAATAGCTTCATGGAGGACGTTGTCGTAAGCTCCCTTTATATCTAAAAATGCAGCAGCTACTAGTCGACGGTGACGCTTTTCGTGTTCTACTGTCGCCACAAGGTCGATGACGCTGTCAATGGAAGAGCGTCCGCGGCGAAATCCAGTCATCATATTAGGATAAAGATCATTACTCTCTAGATACCACTCAAGTCTTGCCAGCACCATGCGCTCCATAACTTTTCCAACACAGCTTGCTAGGGCAACTGGCCGGTATGAGGTAAGTTCGAGAGGAGGCTTTCCAGGCTTCAAAAGAGCAACCAGGCGGCTAATTTTCCAGTGTTCAGGAACAGTACTAGAAGCCCATATATCATTGAAATAATTAAGTAGTGCAGTTCTACCATCCTTGCCTAGGTTCGATAAGGTTGAATAAGTAATCCCGTCAGGACCAGGTGCAGATGAATGCCGACAAGAAGCAAGAGCGGCGTCTAATTCAGCTATTGTAAAGGGCACGTCGTATTGATCATTCGGCGAAGGTGGTGCAAAAACCTCTGAAATTGGTAACTGTGCCTGGTTTGTGCCCACAACCATTTTACAAAAATCTTCAGCTACGTCAACTTCATTGCGGCGTTGGTAAAGGGCCAGGGCACGAAAAGGGTGCCTTTCTCGCGGAGGTGTGCGCAAGCTTCTCGCAACATGCCAGATACGCGACAGGGGCTTACGGGGATCCAGTGATGAGCAGAACTGTCTCCAACGTTGTCGTCCTAACCTCTCCAGGTGACGCAAAACTTGACGTTTAGCTCGGTGAGAAAGTGCGAGATCTTGCGCGGATTTCGTTCTTCTGTACTTCCTTTCAGCCCGCCGACGGATCGCGCGAAGCCGCTCGAATTCCACGTCGATGCTGGACACTGACACCGGCACACTAACATAGCGAGTGTTCTCACTGAGAGAGGAAGTAATGAGTCCCTCTATTTGAGATGGTGACTGGAGGTCCACGCTGGAAGTCTCCACCGCTGCCCTAAAGGCGGGCCAGTCTGTGTATTGCACACGAGGTGAAGTGGCAGGTGCAAACCACTTGATGCATATGTACGTTGGTATATGATCACTCCCATGTGTTTCCACATCACTACACCAAGAAACGGAGGGATGGAGGTTTCTGGAAACAAACGCCACATCCAAGCAGCTGCTGTAGGTTGTTCCGCGTAGAAACGTCGGTGAGCCGTCGTTTATATTGACGAGATCTTGCGTATGCATAAAGTCTGCCAGGTCTCTTCCTCTATTGCTCATTATTGCACTACCCCACTGAGGGTGGTGAGCATTAAAGTCCCCCACAATAATACGAGGAGCTGCACAACACTGGATTGTTGAAAATAGATATGATTTGTCCAAGCCATCCCTCGGTGGAATATAAGCGCCAATTACAGAACATACTCGTCCTTTCAGGGTTAACGTCAAACAAATGTAGTGGTTCGTGTTGTGGGGCTGCAGAGCATGGCGGACGTGCGCAATGTCTTGGCGTACACATACCAGCACTTTGCTTGTTTCGTTTGCTTCTCTAGACCATAGCAGAACATATCCAGAAAGGCGGAAAGCAGCCGGCATGTTGGGCTCACAGATCACAATCACAGGAAAGCGGTACTTCTGTACCCGCTGTCGGAAGTCACTCAGCCGACCACGCAGGCCTCGGGCATTCCATTGCATCACAACACTGCGGCGCAAGTGCATCGTCACAGAGGTGGGGTTAGTTTGTCGCGCCATTGTGAATTATTGCAATGCCGCCAAGAGCGGCTCAAATGCGTCCAAAAACTGAACAGCAAACTTTGCTGTTTGCGTGTTGATGCTGGAGAGCAGCACCCGCATTGAACGAACCAGCTGTTTCAGCATTTCTTTTACCTGCTGGCTGTCGGGGTTGTCGGAATTTTCAGTACGTGTGGCAACCAAACTGGGATTAGGCCTGGCGTTGGCCTTTGATGGTAGAGCTGGCCACTCAGCATCAGAGGCGGTAGGTAATACAACAGCCTCTGTCTGATCCTTGGCATGTGATACTGTCTGCGACATTACAGCAAGAGTACTCTTAGCGGGATTAGACTCAATCTGTTGTGGCACCTGAGCTGACGTTAACTCTGAAGTTGACTTATCCAGGCTATGCTTGCCTTCCGATTCCTTGTGCCGGCGTCGGGAACGGTGCTTGCGACGACGAATAGACGCGGCCGCTTCTTGATGAGTCGAGTTATCTCTCACCATCTTTTTTAGTATACGTTTTTCATCCCGAATTTTAGGACAGTCCTTAGCCGTCGATTCATGGGCACCCGAGCAGTTAGAACACCTGACAGTCTCCGTCTCGCATGCGTCATGAGGATGCGTACCGCCGCATCGACGGCAGGATACCTCGTTTCGACAAACGGCGCTCACATGTCCGATCTTGTGGCATTTGTGGCACTGAACAGGTCTTGGAACATACATCCGAACTGGGTGCCTCACATAGCCCACTTTAACGTGGGATGGGAGGGATTCAGTTTCAAAGACTAATTTAACGCACTTTGAGCGGCCGAATCGATGAACATCCACAATGCGCGCCGTAGATTTGATCAGCGTGCAGAGATCGCTTTCACTTATCTCGGGGTCAACGTCGCTGATTACACCTGCAGTAGTCTTTTTCCCATGTGCAAGGAAGGAACGGACCGGCATGTTGCCTAGCGCACCAATTCCTTTCAGCTTGTCCACTGTTGCCTGGGATTTGACATCCACGGTCAGGACATTCTTCCAGGGATTAATTCTGACTTCGTCAACTTCACCGGGAACCAGCTGGTCGAAAAACTGCGTCAGGTGCTGTCTGTTTATCACATTCAGATTCGCCGTTGCCGTTGTTGGTACGAAGGCCACGGAGAAGATTACTTGCTTTTCAGCGTTCTTCTTTGGTGTCTCACTCATTACTGATGTTCGGCGCAGCTTTCTTTTCAGGCGGCGCGACTGGACAGGCGTGTAGCTGTTGTCGGAATCCATCTCTGTCACGGTGGAGTCATCTGCCGAGTCTGGAAGCTCCACGTCCGCGACGTCAAGGTGACCCGTCGAGTACGCTGTAGCCTGTTCGATGGTGGCGGGTGGGCGCAGGGGTCGTGCGCCCGCCATCCCGAAGGATGTCGAGATCACAAATAGCTCACAGCGATATAAAATCCAGAAAAGTGGAAGAGCGCTAGCTTCAGACGTTCGGAAACCTCCACTTCTTCTTCTTCTTCACCCAGATTGTATAGAATTTTGCCTGTAATTAAGTGGGGTCCAGGCACCGCGTTTTTCTCTACTCTTATAATATGATCCCCCCCCCCCCCCCCCCCTGCTCCCCCCGTCGTGTCGAGCATCGCGTTTTCTAGGTACAATCCCCATCACCACGCTCTATGATACGAGCCTATCATAGCTATGCTGTAAAAGCTATAGCTCGATGAAATGTATCCTAGACGCCGCGATCATTTGAAGTCCTCAATGCAAAAAGCTAGCTTGGTGAAAGAAATATTCAAGCACGGTGTTCTGTTTGAAATTCGCTCTCTATAAGCTGTGCAAAGATTGCAGCAGCTATAAGCTTGCTTTCAGGCGACATTAGCGTTGTATGGGAAACGCCAATGTTCCAAAAATGGTACACCGAAAAAAAAAAAGCCTGCTTAATCAAAGTAAACTAGCTGCATTTTTTTTTTTCGCGGTTATTATAGAAATCACAAGTGGTTTGCAATTAGGATTTTTTTTTTCTCTCCGAAACATTATTCCATAGTGGGCCGTTCAAGAAGGTTAGATCTTAAAGAATACGATGCTACTATCAAACAATAATACCGAACAGTTAGCTATACATATTCCAAACGTTCTCGGAAAACCTTTGATAAGGCAACGAGGTGCTATTTCACGCGTTTGCCTCCTTATCCCGGCTTTTAATGAAAGCGGGAGAAGTAAGCCGGCGGCGTGATGACCACTCTCTGGCGCAGCGCCGTGTCGTCAAACGTGCTGCGAATGAACAAGGTTCGCTCAGTTTCCAGCCCGCATGGCAAACTGGTTGCGATGGAGTCAGCGTTCACGCCAGAGGAGCGACCCTCCACCCCCCGCGGCTCGCGAAGCATGCAGAGGTAGACTCCAATTGCTAGGCCCATGTGACGGCTGTCCAGGAGTGCTTCAGAAGTGAACCTCTACACCCGTAATTGCTGTTCCGCATACGGAGGGATTAGCGGCCCTCTCCTTGACGCTTCTTTGCTCTCTTCTTTTTTCGCAACGCACCATGACCCGACTCGGACGCGTTCGCATTGGCCTTGACTGGTCCTGTACGCTACGGGCAAGGGCGAGCGCTGGCATTTGCATTTTGGTAAAGCGATACTGAGCTCGTCTACAGCGTGAATGCGGAAGGATACGAAGTCGTACCGCGGTGCAGGCGAGCTCACCTACTTCCTTCCAAGTGGGGCGACGAACACAGGAGAGAGAGAGAGTCCTTCGCTCAACAGCGGTCAAGGCAACTTTTTTTATATATACATGGTTGAGACATAGCAGCTTTTCGCTGGCGACAGCCACGGTTCATGAGAGCACAGGATAAAAAAAGAAAATAAACCGCGTCCAACTCCAAGTTACCTGTAGTGCTATATCGTAAAACATAAATATAGGCAAAATATTTCAGGGCTACTAATCTGTTACTTGCTCTTTTATTCATAAGAAGAAAAAAAAAAAAACTCAGTTAAGTGAACTTAGACACATAAGACAGTCCCTCTTCTTTTTTTACGATCTTTTCCTTTTCGCAGCGCACCAAACCACACTACGGACACCGCACAGCGCGACTATCCTCTCCAGCACTTTTGAACCAATGTCCGTTGGTCTTTCAGGTAAAGTCCTGCTTTAGCTAAATCGTGTCTGACTCAGGATCCAAGGGTCCCGGTGAGTTCGAATCCCATCTCAAAAATGCTGTCCAAGTTGGCAGCTCCTGCAACGGCTTCACGGCTGCAGCTTCAAACAAGACAAGACAGATACAGACAGACATCGGCTAAATCGGTGAATGGAGGCTTTAGTGCTGACGCACCAAAACTGGAGAGCAAAGCGGCAAATGACTGTCAAAGGATATGCCTTCCAGGCAGCATCGACCAACTGCCATGACGTCGTGCTGAATCCTCTTGAAGCCGGTAGCCTAGCATGTGGTAATGCTAATGCAAAGATTAAGCGGATCAATCACGACTTCATTGTCTGGAATGCCTTGTGTTTTATCCGTCTATAGTGAACATGCGTGGAGTTATGCGAATGCAGTATGAACAAAAACCACTAAGCCGATGCTATGTAATGGTGGAGTGAACGGATTCCAAGTTTTCATAATTTAAAGTTCGCAAGCGCCCCTGTGCGGTGTCCTTGAGAAATGCACATACGCTAGCAAATGACAGCCATGTCAATAACAGCTGGATGACTGAACGTAAAAATACCTCGCATGTTCAGTTTCCATGGCTGATCCTTCTCATTACACCACCTCTGACACGCGCAGCTTATGGTCGCTCCTGTTTTCACGTTACATTACGACTGACGTTCGCACAACAAAGTCCTGCTAATGTCAGTCCTTCGCTCTGCTTTTTCTACAACCCGCCGAAGTTTTCCTTTTGCCCCAACATATACCACCTACCGATTCGTGTGCCGATGAAATCTGGCAATAACACAGCATGAAGCCACACTGGCTCGAACTACAGCTATATGACGGATGATCGCTTTTAGCCTCGCAATGTCATTCGAGGGATTCGCGATGACTTCTTGCTGCAGAAAAATGTCAATGGTGCGACGCCGACACCACATCTAAAAATCACTTTTCAGGATCGCTGTGGAGGAATGCACACGCGATGTAGACAGAATTAAGCGGTTATTGCTAGCAAAATTTAGGGGGAAAATAGCGGCGGTGTCGAATTAGACGCTGCAGGCAGCATGCACACAGTAAGAAATGTGCGAGAAATTACAGGCATTTTAATGAAAAATTTATCTTCCTACATAAAAAAAAAAAAAAAAGAAATAACAATCTGTTGTACGTCATTAACCGAAACAGATTTGCGAATATTTTATGTTTTTGGAGCCGCGCTACCTCGTAGGTAAGGTGGTTAGTTCGAAACCCACCGCCGGCGGCGGACACCCACCGGTAAAAATGGGTACAAGCGTTCCCCGGCCTGGCGCTCGGCTTTTCCAGGGGTGTGCGTTTGGAAGAAGCTCCGTAAACCCCGCTGCGCGCCCCTCCTCCGCAGTGGGCCCAAACCCAGTTTCGAACCTAGCAGCCTGCAAAGGTGGTTCTGTTTGTTTGCAAAGGTGCTTCCTTTGAGCCTCATCTGAAGTGCTCCTATTTTGCTGCAAACTTCCTTTTACTTGAATAGCAGGTATACATGCTAAGTGGGAGGCAAAGTGGTTCAATGTACACGCCGCTTCAGTGTACTCAGATTTTGCTGTTGGTCTGATCTTCCAGCCCAGAAAGGCCACATCAAAGATCGATGAATCCAACCTGCAATTTAATTCTATGGTCGGATACAACTCATGAAAAAAGCGGCAGATGCTAGGCCATTCAGCCACTAACGTCGACCGACTTTAACGGCATCGCGATTAATCCAATTAATTCATAAAGCCTGGGGTACGTAAAGGAAGAACAGACGGCAAGACACGTGAATCGAAAGAAAAAAAAAAAAAAAACGTGCGTGACGCACAAAAATCGCCAAGAATGCAAGCTCCTAGTTAGATAAAACAACAGATGGTTGCCCTTGAGGGGCGACAGTCGCTTTTTTCTTTAATTATACCCGACTGTAGCCTCGTAATGCTGCTGCGCGAACTGCGACGTCCATGCAGCTGAGCCAGTTCGTGTGGCGAACGCAGGATGAAATATTACTCCGTACAGGTTGCGCGCGAGTTCAGGGGCAGGATCTCGGCCATGGTTTCTTTCGATCCGCAGGTGAAATGCGAAAAGAGCTCGCGAACGAACCGCAGGTAGCAGATATTACCCCGCTGCTCTCCACCACGGCGGCGAACATTCCAAAAAAAAAACTCCCGGAAAGGCGCCACTGGCTCCAATTCCTTTCCTATAAATTTCTGGCCATGTGAACTGGCTGGCATGTTTTCGATGCGCACCGAAGAACAGCGCAGCATGGTGACGCCGAGAGTTCCCATAAGACTTGTAAATGCATGCATGGGAGACGGGGGATGAAAGGCTCGCTGTCAGAACACGTTACACCAGAGTGAACTCGGAATGCGATAAGCCCAGAAAAAGAAAAAGGCAGCCCGCGAGGCTTCGCGCGCAGCGACCCGCACGGTGCGGAAACATGATCCGCCAGCCGGTTCCAACCGTTTGCCGCGGGTAACTAGACAGACGAAACAATAAAAACCAAAAAGGACTGCGCGTACGCCGTTCACAGGAAATGAGAATATCCCTCCGCACGCGAAACGCTCTCAAGTGTTGGTTTCAGTCAAGGTTGAACTATGTAAACAGAGGCGCGTAAAGGAGAAACTAGGAAACGCAAAAATCGGGCGTCCCGTCACGTCTCTGAGATTGTGAACACTTCACGGCTGCTTTTCACGCGCACTAAGTCAGCTAGCCGCGCAAGCGCACCGGCAGTCCTGGCGGCCAATGTCCTTGGCGGCCCGCGTGCAGGTGTTTATACCGGGAGGGCAAGGGATCTCGCGGACATTTACATCCGCCGGCTGGCGCAGATACACCCACTTAGCAGTGCTCACAGTACAATGCTCACGACGGGCGGCAAATCGTCCAAAGGTGCGCGTGAGAACAGTCAGTCCTCGAAACTCGCACGAGCGCTGACAAGATAAGGCTACCGTTCACAAAAGCAAGCAGCGATCTGTGTCAATGACATCGACCCGCATATCAATACGTCGACGGCCTGGCACAGAAGCCAAAACAAGCTGCCACTGGCTGTGAGTGGCCCATGTTTCTTTTCGTACCGGGATGCGATGAGCACGGGACGATATTATTCCGCTTCGTTCCGCTGCTTCGGGAAACCGCACGCGTGCATATGTATCCGCGCAAAAGCGAGCGCGCGAACAGGGGTGCGCGATTGCCCACTCCCGCTATGCAAATGACTGCATGTACAGCATTGAGCACAAGGTTACGGGAGCAGGGAACGACACCGAAATAGAAAGGACTAGCGCAGAGCCCTTTAATCACAGTCGCCCGGTAAGTGGCATCCAGCAGCCAAGAGCGACGCAGAGCGGAAACACTATACCTGCGGACGTCTGGCTCGTCTGTTCGTGACGAGCTCCCCCGCCAGGACATCACGATTCTCACGCCAGAGGCAAAGGAACACCGATTTTTACACAAGCGCGGAGTAGCAGAAAACGACGCTTCAAATCCGCAGCGCACTGCGCGAGCCGCAACCAACCCGGACGTGGCTCCACTGATGGGCCGCTCACAAGGCGGGTCTGTGTCCGTTCCTGTTACAAAAATCAAAGCCGAGAAGTTCAATGCCAGTTCGCCAACGTAACAGAGTCTCGCGTGTCCTACGGCATAAACCCAGTACAGCTAAGCTGTGAGGCCGATTGAAATGTGCTGTCTATCGAGCGACCATCGCATAACCCAAAAACCTCTGTGCCCCTCTGCTGGGAGCTGTTCTTTATTATGTTTTGTTTTTTTTAGCCTCCACGCAACGACCAGCGTAAAGAAAAGGGGGAAGAAACGCGTTGTCGTTGACCCTCAGGAGTGGAAGGAAAAGAAACTATCCAGCATTATCTCCACGAATAGTGCAAAGACGGCACGCTGAAGCCGTACAAGGATTACATGCAGCAAGACGACATAAGAGAGCCTGAGGACGTGGATTTCACGCATCTCGCTCGAGGGGGATGTCCTTTGGCAGAGTTCGCATTCCCGGAGGATGGCGATACTGCCAACACCGACATGCATCTGACTTACCACGAATATGGCGTAGTCCGATGCAATCCCCGCTTCCGAATCGGCAGTCAGAAGCTCGCAGCTCCGCGTTCACCGCTGTTTATGGCATCTGCGGCTCGGTTTTCAAAGCATTCGACCCCCACACCTGTTGCATCTTTCGCGTTCACACGGTTTTCCGCATTGTTCCCCAGTGGGCGCCACCTTCTAACCCACTCACATGTAAGGCAGCCCTTTCTCTTCAAGTAGTAGCGCGCGGACGCCAGGTGGCAATTGTAGCCACCGTTCTTTTTTAATTTTTTCTACAACTCTTTTTCACGTGTTTTTTTATTTTTTTTTTGTGGCTTACACTTTCAAATTATTCAATAAATCGCAGCGTTATTGCAAGAGGTATTATTTCCAAAACTAACTGCAGTGCTAACAAGCTTCGAGGTTAGTTAATCCCATTAGCTTGTTCGTTTATTTCTTTATTAACAAGCAACAAGTTAAGCAATACAATAAATAATTTTTAATCAGAATTTATACTTTTATAGCATAAACACGACATAGCTTTTAAAACCTAAGTTGTTTAAAAGTAATGATGATGATGGCAGCTTCAGTTTGGCATGTGGCGTCATCATAAGGCTGGTAGGGGTACTAAATTGCAGAGCCGCGTGAGCTGTTCGTTAACTGCTTAACTTTTGACGGTGGCAAGTTGCAACAAAGGGCTTGAATTGGGCGGGCCGTGGTCTGCGTATTGCCCTGAGCTCACGCTTGAGCAGCTGATAGCCGGAAGATGGACGCGGCTGTTGTTCGACAGCTGAAAATTAAGACGGGAGTCGTAAAACGGTACGCTTATCTTGTTTCAGTTATGTCTGTGAATGAAGGAGTGTCAGATCGAAATGCCTCCTCAATAACGGTAACGAGTATACGTCTCGGGCTACGAATTCAACTAAGTGTCACGGCGTAGACGCCTCGCTAGAAAATAAAAAACTACCTTGCAAGTTTTGTTTGTTGTACGCGGAAGTGCTTTCACCCTTTTGTGAATAACACCCACGCGCGCCGTTCGCTTTTCTCAAATGGACCGACTTTTACAGAATGACAAAGGACAAGGCGTCCTACCTTAAGGAGGTCGAAGTTGAGAGGGAGAGGATCGCCAAGATGAAAGAAATGGGCAGGGAGGAATATGATGTGAAGCGGCAGGTGAGCGAGAAGTGAACACGCATTTACCGCGGCCACGAATGCTCCTATGATTGTGGCATGGCTTCCGCGCGAACACTTTTGGATGTGGCATGGCTTCCGCGCGAACACTTTTGGATGCGAAGTTTTGTGCTGCTGCTGCTGCTGCTACTACTACTGCTGGTGGTTGTGTTTCTCATTTCGTGATCCTTAATTTGTGCTTGTGAATCATGATAATTTGCTTGGTTGGTTGGTGTGACGGTGTAAACGCCATTCTGTGCCAAGTAATGAATGCCGGAGGACTTAAGATTTGTCAAGTGTATGATGCAGCCAGCAGCTGCTGTATTTGCCGTAGCATAGGCAAGCTTGCGTCGCTTTTTATCACGAAACAGGTGTTTAGTGAATCCCTTACTGACCTTTGGAGACGTCAGTAACGTTTTACTTGCCATGCATTTACGCACAACATGCATCTTGAAAATCGTGACGGTAGTGCCACAGCAATGGTCTGGTCTAAAATTTGCACCTGCCGCAGTTGTCTTAGCACGCCTTTATACGTCACTTACTTCACGTATAAGCCATATGAACCCGCTGATAGTTTGCAATTACCCCTATTTCACGTGCCTATTATGCCGCGGGGTTCTCTACATTTACCAAAATATACAACGGAGAGTTAACATGCAGAAGCCAAGAGCACATCAAGACAAGATTAGTGGGTTAAGCTGTGAAGAAGTAAAATATTAGGCTCCACTAGTTTAGACACATACCAAATGCATACTGAAATATCCCATATCCACGTCAAGCTTCGTTTACCATCATGACATCTTCTATTCAGACTGTCGTCAGCTGATCAGACCTGTTAGATGTTTTTTACTGTCTTTTTGATGTCATATTCGCATACTTACAATGTTTGTAACCGAAAAAACTCACTGTCAGACTCAAAGCCTTCCGTATGGAGCTCATAAAACAGCAGTGTTATGGCTTGGATGGCAGTTTAATGGCGCTTCCATCGTTGCCATCATTATGGGGACTACATGATCTGAAGCCTGCTTTGTGCTGCATTTCTGCTGCGGCCATGTTCTACTCCTTTCTTTCAAATCTGAAGCTGTATTATTGAGAAGCACTGCTGCTGTTTCATTTTATTCGATATACAAAGGCATGAGCAGTTTTAGTAATAAAAAATACACTGGCATTTACCATAACCTGATAATGTTATTCTGTCGTGAAGGTAACTGGACAGCAGCATGTTCCACTTACATTTGCGAAGGAAGTGTGTATGCATCTGTGACTATGCCATTGTTGTGATTACTTTTTGATCTACAGTCCCCCTAGCTAACGAATTGGCATCTGACAGTTGCATTTTGCTTCAGTTGAGTTCATATTCCATTCATCAATCCCAGTTTTTATCCCAAGAAAGGGAAACAAAATGTGTGCATGCAGCTTTAAAAGCTCTAATAGCCCGTAGCAGTACAGCACGGCAATGGCAAGTTGCAGTACATAATGATAAGCAAAGGAAGACAGCGATAAACCAATATAATGTGTATAATCATAACTAACCAGTTCAGTCCCTACAATTTTCTGTAATTTACATCATGGAAGTAATATCTACACACTAAAATAAAGCTGAGGCTGTTTGCACCTGTCTCTAAAGTGATGTTTTTTTTTCTTTATTGATTATTACTTGTCACTTTTGTAGTGACATAGCCAACAAGTCTTGCCATGTAGCCATATTCTACTGTTGCAGAAATAAAATCTCGAGTTCACTTTCTTAAATGCATATTTTGGTCTCTGCATGAATAAGCATGGAAAGGACATGGTTGGGCTGTAGTACAGTTTAACAAACCAAAAACGTTAAGTTTAAAGTTGCACGATTCACATCTGGCACATTGGCACAGCGCATTCAGAAAATGTAATCCAGGGACGTGGGTGGTGTCTCTTCGATGGAAGCAAGGAAGGTGTAAGTACTGTGCTATGTCAGTGCATGTTAAAGAACCTCAACTGGTCGAAATTTCCGGAACCCTCCACTATGGCATCCCTTATAGCTTGAGCTGCTTTGGGACAGTGCCTATTTCTACTGTGCATTCAGAATGTTCTTCACCCTTTGACTTCATTGGTCATGAAAGTTCGACCAACTAAAATTAAACTCCTGGTTTTTGCATGCCTTTTTCTTCTGTAGCTGGTTGTTACTTCATATTTGGATTTTGATGTATCGGCTGCTTTAGCGAAGGTTAACCAGAATATTTAAAAATAGACTTTTTTGGGCTTTCAATGGAGGCAAAACGGGAGGCGTCTGTGTGCTGTGCGATGTCAGCGCACATTAAAGATCCCCAGGTGGTCGAAATTACTCTGTAGCCCTCCACTACGGCACCTCTTTCTCTCTTTTCACTTCAACTTCTACCTTCCTCCCTTCCTTATGGTGGGGTTCAGGCGTCCACAGAAACAAGTGTGGCAGATACTGCGCCCTTCCTTCCTATAAACCAATTATTGTTAGGCTTTTGGGAATACTAAGATGGCCTCAGCGGCATTGAAGTACCAATGTTGGCTTACATCAGAAAATAGGTGTGTCATGCTAACTACAATGCCATTTAACTGAATGCTACTATTTTAACTTTTAACTATTAGGTGCTTCAATGTAATTAAAGATATGTGGCTGGCCTTGAGACATAGCGCTCTCACTTTTTGAAATTTCGAAAATGGGAACCTCCATGGTGCTGTAGTTATGTTCCTTTTGAAAAGTCTTGGCTGTGAAGCGATGTCAATCACTACGCATTGCAACATCAAGCACCTTTCACGCGACCTGCCCTGCCCTGTCCTGCCTGGGCTGCAGTGCTTTCCACTGCTCGCTGCTCCAACCCAGGATAGGTGACATTATACACCTTTCTATCAGGTGAAGAAGGTGTCGAAATCCCTCCTCTCTGGACTGCTGAAAAACAATTTTCACAGCAGTTTCCACCGTGCTAGTGCCAAATGTAAAAAGCAGCCCAGTGAACAATATGGCAGCGCTCATTGACCACTTATAGAAAAGGTGTATAGGTGCGCCATTGTGTGGCATGTAGTGATTGGCACGACTTCGCATCCCATCCAAAAGGTGTTTTTTGAGAAAGGTATGCATTCACAAAAAATTGTTGCATCATGGCACCCAGGGTAATATTGCATTTGTGAAACTCTGAAAAGTGATATAGCTGCTAATAACGCCGGCTACAGATTTTTTATTGCAACCTGGTGCTTAACTGCAGTAGGCAAAAAGTAACCATAATGAATTTTTTTTACCAGTTTACTAGTTAGCATAATTGACCTGCTTTCTGATGACTGCCGTTACTGCTACTACAATGTCACTGAAGCCATCATGATATCTCAAAAATACTAATTAAACAAAGTTCTGGTCCACTTTCACGAAACACCTGGTATTTTATTCGAATGTTGAAGCAAATACTGCACTTATGTTTTCAGTTTGAACATTGTGTAGTCTTAGACCTATTGCGGCATAGTGTCCAGTTGCTTTGGTACTCTCAGAGGTGGAGCTGTTTCTCATCTTGTCAGCACTGTCTGATAATTTTGGCTTTGATGTCTATTTTATTGTAGGAAGAAGTAGTCAAGGAATGCCTGGGCATGATTCAACATGCTCATAAAAGGCTGTTAATAGCCTATAATGACCTAAAGGAAGCTTTGGTAAGTAATGGGTGCATGCACAGAACACTCATGCATGACTTGACTGAAAAGAAACCTAATGCGAGAAGCTTGTGCTGTTGCCGAAATGTCACTTGCATACTGGTGCAAAACAGTCAAGACACTTCTTTTTGTTTGCAGCATTGATTCCCAGGCAAGCAAAAATTATTTTTATATACAGCGTGTTGCACAATTATATGTGCGCTGCTGAATTGTCTCAGCTAAACCACTGAATTCTCGCTGCTCAACCTTCGCGCAGAAATGGCGTTTGGTCAGCAGTGTTTCTTTGTACCAAATTTGTGTGGATTGCCTAATTCAAAAAAAAGTCTGATGTTCATACTGTATGCGGTGGCGGCGAAGCAAGAGAAGCCAATGCTGCAGCGCTGGCACCGGTGGAGCCATCTTTTGCTATTTGCAACTACCTTCCATCGCCTTTCCTTTTCTTGTGATAGAGTTGCTGGAAACAGCACAAGATGGTGCCACCAGTGCCTGTGCTGGGGCCGGGGCTTATCTTGCATCGCAGCCGCCGCATACAATGGGCACATCCGACTTTTTCTGATTGAATCGCAAAACAAATTTGGTACAAAAAATACTGGCGACCAAATTCCATTTCTGTTCGAAATTTTAGCTGAGAGGAGCATTCTGCGGCATGTATGTAATTGTGAAACATGCTCTATGTTCATTAAAAGCATTAATAGCATAAATAGTTGTTACCCCTTTCACGCTGCAACATTTAATGCAGTTAAAACCGGATGGCATTTGATGCATCGAATGATCAAATTTCATTTGATTTTGCTTGGTGTTATGCAGTAACATGTCATTTGCTAATGATAACTGTTACGATTGGTGAAAAAATACTTGAAATCATAGTCTAGCATTTCAAAGTAGTCCAAAGCTTTTCTGTATGATATTATAGGCACAAAATATTTCTGCCCACGTTGCAGCACTTTACCCATCAAAATCCAGATCCGATATGTGTAAACAAATATAGCTGCCGTGGTAGAGTGCGGAGGCGCATGGAACATGCAGTTGACATCCATGAGGTTAAATGCTAAATTACAACTTTAAATACTTCGGCGATAAACACACTTGGAGATGCAGCTAAGAAGAAAAAAAATTGGCAATTTTGCTTGCAGGAAAGTTGCATAAAAATGGCTAACGACGTTGTCCTGCTCACTTTTCTGCTAAATAATGTTTGTTGCTTTCGCCATAGTGCATTAAAGAAAAATATTATTTGTGATGTGAAAGGTGCATAATTCACCTGAAGGTACACATCTTTCCTCGGTGCTGCACATTTGTTTTGTTTTGTTTTTAAAAGCTGCTAGTTAGTTGTACCAACTATAAGGGGCACACTTGATGGTGCTTAAAAAGGTTAGAGGTGCACAAGCAGAAGTGGGCCGCCTTACTGCGTGAACATCACCCATGAAAAAAACTCAAACTGGGGGAAGATAAGAGAGTCTTTCTCTATAAAGGCGTGTGTCACTTGAATATCGGTGATTGAACGTCAGTGCTACAGTTGAGCACTGACTACTCAAGAGCACAGCAGTAAATGCCCCTCGCCCCCCCTTCCCCCGCCTTTTTCTCTCCAAGAAGGCCTTCCAATTAGCAGTGTTAAACGATTGTCAAGGCATCACAGTTAACCTTGCATCTGCCAGCCGTCTTTAATGTCTTACTAGCGAACACAACTTTATTTTCGCATTATGATTTTCGCCAATGGCCAGAGGGTCTTTGGTGAGGGGCTTCTGCCATTGCATTCTCGAGTTCTATCCAACTAGCGTACACTTTGTTCAAACAAAGCTAACTAATGAACAGCGTAGCATAATTGCCTTTGCTATTTCATGTCTAAGGTTTGTACATTTTGATTTTAACTGAAAGAAGGTCCATGTGTTTGTCATGAAACTAGTTAGAAGGGTATGAAGCATTATTTACACTCAACCAAGGTTGCCAACCAGTGCTACCAAACCATTGCCTACCAAGCAATCCAGTCTTAGCTAAGCACTGTCCGTTCACTATCATCACCAACGTGCAACACACTTCCATGAGTGCCATCAACATGCAGCCAATGTGATCTCTGCCCTCTCACTCAACCCTGTGCAACAGCCCCAACAAATGTAAGCCTAGTTCATAGAAGCAAACTATTAGACACTTTTTGTCTGGCAGCTATCTTCTATAATCTTTAGTTTTTTAATGATGAAAGTTCTTCCTTATACAAGCACATCTTCAAGTACTGTTATTTTTACATTAATTAGTGGTAAATAAACTGCTTATGCTAACAGAAATAGGATGATTTCTGACCATTCAGTTTGATGCAGTAAATAACCACAAAAATGTAGTTCATTTTTTGAAAATATTATTTGCCAAAAGAAAAAAAATATAAAGGAGCTTTCTCTCTGAAATAACACCCAGAAATTTCTAAAAATAAAAACCATAAAGTCCTAACCATATCTAAGAGGCAACTTCTGCAGCATATATACATAGCATTATGTGCTATAAATTATTTGCACAGTTTGATTCCTATGGTTACCTTTTTTTTTTTTTCCAAAACAATGAGGGCCAGTTTGAGACTCGTTACTGTTACATGTTCCTTGATCCTCTAATCATAAAAATAATCTTAGTTCAGAATGTTGGTTTAAACCAATTGATTTGTGCGGCTAGGAGGCTCATGCACTTAGGGCTGCAAACTCAACATGAAGTGAGTCTTTGCGATAGAGTTGCAGCTCCCAAGGCTCGTTGGTTTCACATCTTTGAAATTGTTGCCACACGTCTAGGTGCGGACTTCTCGGGACGATCACCGGGTCATGTTCACCTTTATGCTTCTATGTCCATGCTGCGGTGCAGCATGGAGTTAGTAATGGTCATTCAAGAGGTTACTTTCCGGAGGCGCTAGATGTGCAGTTTCACTGAAACAAGATTTGTTAAAAGAAATATCACAAACGTAAAGTACCTGTGGTGATCACCAACCATGCGCTTAAACATGCGCCAAAAGGTGGTTGTCAGTATTGAATGAAATTATAAAGTACTATGCTAATAAGAAGGTTTTCAACCAAGCTAGTGAACTAGCCCGTTACAAATTGGTTCCAAAATTTAACATCCAAAACATAATGAAACGGTGTAAATGGCTGAGGGTGCAGCTGCTTGTTGCAATACAAGAATGATAAAAGTGCATAATAGGAAGAAAAGGAGTCATGAAAATAATCTTAAAGATAACGACGGCAGTGTCACCATTTGCAGCCAGCTCGGTCATGGACTATGCATTCATGATATCAAAAATTTGCAGGCTGTGGTGTAAAATATTTTATCACCTGCGATTTCCCTGGTTAAATGAAAAACCTTCTATGCCTTACAGCTTTGGGAGTAATTGCAAGGGACCCAGCTATCAGACTGCACTAGGGAAGTTGAGTTTACATTTATCTGTGTTACCCACAAATTTATTTATGAGTAAACATGTTACATGTGAGCATAACCATTCTACTATGGAAAGTCGTTAACATTCTCTTTGTTTTGTATTTTTTCTGTTGTAGGAGGGTTCTCAAGAGGTTTCAGAAAGTGAAGAATACCTTGCTGCCAAAGAAGTGCTGGAGCAGGCACAGCTGGCATTAGAATCTCCTTAATTTATCAGCGTTACATAGTTTGTACAATAAAAGATGTCACCCATAATTCTTGTTTTTGCAATTTGCTTTCCTATTTAACATTCCTTTTATACACCTGCTTAAATTTGCAGGATGCTCAGGGTGGAGCTTTGTGAATTTCCTCTCTATCCTCCTTTTTTTTTCTGTCTGAAAACTATACAGGTGGACTTCCGAGTGAAGGGGCAATTTCCAGGAATATGTTGCTAGCTATAGCTAAATGTTTTACACATTTTTACAGCTAGACCTGATAACTATGGTGGTCAGACTGCTTGCATGAGCTTGTGAACAAAATTCAAATATTTTAAAACTAACTGTTGGAGCACATTCCAAGGCAGTGTTTGCCCATTTCACATATTCGTAAATAAAAGTAAAGAAAAAAAATTTTAGAGGGCACTTTGAACCACTAAAGTGCAATGAGGTGAAAGCCATTATAGCGTGGTGGATCGTAGCCGTCCACTACGGCACCTTTATCTCCCTCTCTTCTTTCACTCCCACCTTCCTCCCTTCCTTTACGGCGTGGTACATTTGTCCGCGGAGAATAGTGACAGATACTGCACCTTTTCTATCCTGTAAATCAATTTCAAACGCTGCTGATGCCAGCTGTACTAAAGCCTCCTAGACACCTGGGTCTGCTTCTGTTTGCTGTGTATTGCGGAGTTCGACGAAGCGGCAAATGAAAGGCGCCGCACGAACGCCTGGACCGGACGCCCGGCGGGTTCAGCTTCGTCTATGCATGATTTAGTCACAATAATTTTCAGAGTACCGCGAAGGTCCCATCGCGTGCTGGCAACCATGGCCGGCGCGGCCATGAAGCTTCTAACTGCTCGAGGCGCGCCTCTGGCGCGGCTATATTCAAGCCCAACGCAGAGGACATTTTTGAAAGCAGCATGGGCATTTATGCATTTCCTTGAAGAGCACCGCAGCTACTTTAGAAACAGTAGAATTTGCAAACTGTGAACGGTAAGCGTGCATGGAAGGCTGTCAAACCATGGTATGTCAAACTACAGCTTGGCAATAATAATAATGATGACGATCATTACAAGTCATTATTAATCATCATTGTTAGTCATTAGCATTAGTCAATAACTATATCGATGTCTATTTATAATTTTCTATCATAACCTGTCAGCCCCGCCGGGGTGGCGCAGTAGTTCAACCGAATCCTTTTAGTCTGAACCACTGCACCACCCCGGCGGGGCTGACAGGTATAATGATAAAATGTTATAGACATCGATATAATTAATGACTAATAATGATGATTAATAATGACTTGTAATGACCAGCATGTCAAACTACGACTTTAATGACTGCAACTGATGGTAAATGAGTAAAAATTCTTTGCGATGAGTGGTAATGACTACAGTGATTAGGTTGGTCTGTGTTTGCACGTGCTACGATTTGTAATTTATTTCTTGTTATCAAGATATGGTACGTGTTACAAGTACTGCATTGTTCTCGTGTAAATGTGCAGAGATTCCACCGTGTGTTCGCCATTTTCTTGTGGGGAAGTACTTGAAAGCGCACCCGCCGAACCAGCTTGTTTCATCACGTCCGCTTTGGAGAAGTTGGTTTGGCGCATTTGTATTTGCGCCAAGTGGTTAACCGTTTTATGTTCTTTCGTGACACGAAGGACCCATTTTTACGAACTGCGTGTCAAGTTAGGTTGAACAAAGTGCTACCAAAATTTAGTTGTAAGTTCGGCGAGCATTCAAGGGAGGATTTTCGGAATCCTTAAAGTGTACATGTTATGTCGTGTATTTTTCGTTTGAATATTTATCTACTGTGACGCGAAAGAAACTTAATAAGGACTTGTGCGATGTCTTTCTCCCGATCCCATTGCACATATCGTTGTACTGTGCAGGTCCATGGAAGTCAATCCTTAAACGAGTAAAAAATATGGCTGTTCCAGGAGGAGCAAAAACTTTCTTTTTCAAGCTCCATAGCAATACACTAGAAGTTAAGACTGATTTAAAAATGAAGGGTTTCTTTTGTACCTTGGGGAAATCACTGTTTCATATGCCGCAAACCGGAAACTATCGAACACGTTTTCTTAACTGTTGGGAAGCCTTTTCTTTCTGGGACATTCTGCAACGAACAATTAAAAAAGACCTAACCCGTGGATGCATTCGGAATTCGATGTTTACCAATTGAAGATGATGATGGGCTACCGCTGGACATGATCATGTTATTGGGACTGCACAGTATCTGGCGATCCAGAATGGCTTTCAGGCATGCAGACGTTGATGCGAGGAAAATACGGCAGTATTTTCGCGAAGCCGTTGGGAGTGTTATTGGTTTTTTCAAGACACAGGACTATGTTCACTATACACAAGACGAAGTGCCTGAGTGGCTTCCGAGAATGGAAGTGTTTCTGAAAATGCCTGATTTGTAATGGATCGCGCAGCCTGGATCACGCAGCCCAAATCGCGTATAGTTTTAACCCATATTGTGTGTTTGTGGAGTAATGTTCTTTATGCGTAAAATCTGATAATAAATTAGGCAATAAATAAAAAAAAAGGGATGGCGCAGTGGTTACGGCGCTCGACTACTGTTCCCAAGGGCGCGGGATCGAATCCCTTCCTCGGCGGCTGCTTTTAGGTGGCGGCGAAAAGCAAGGCTCCCGTGTGCTGTGCGATGTCAGTGCACGTTAAAGAACCCTAGGTGGTTGAAATTTCCGGAGTCCTCCACTACGGCGTCTCTCATACCCTGAGTCGCTTTGGGACGTTGAACCCCACAACCCAACCCATAACCTGTCACCATGAATCGTTTTTATTTTTATCTCCCTCCTCTCACGTCCGCTATTTGCAAGCGACATAAGCGCACAGATGCGACGCACAGATTACGCGCACACGTTCGCTAAACGAGCCATAGCCTAGAAAGGCTTTCTCCTTTGAAATCTTTCCAGACTCATGCAGGTTGCTGCAGCCGAAGGCGTTGTTACCCGACATTCTGCCGCTAAGTACGTCTTACAAGAAAAAAAAAAAAAAAAAAAAAAAAACGAGCAACAAAACCCATACGCGAAATACGGCAATATCCGCACACGCGCTGTATAGTGAAAGGCGTCCACGCTGTGACTAGCTGTTTGGAAGCTTGATGGTGAAAGCGGGCCGCGGCGCACCACGTAACCCATGCTGACCAATCGGTGACGCAGTGGCGCGGGGAAAAGAATCGCAGTACCCTGAAAATTATCGACTGACTCTAGCATGACTGACTGGTTGTATTAAAACTTTAATTTCCACCGATTTAGGAGGCCCCCCACTGCCCGCTCCTGGTACGCAGGCCTGAGGAACGGGGGCTGGAACCTCCGCGACTTAGGACTGGCGAATATACGCTGGTTATTCGCGGCCTCAGTCGCCAGGCGGACGGCTTTTTGCTGGTCAGTGGAGACGTCGCTTCGCAGCAGGGTTACCCAGGCTTCTCTACTTTTAATGTTGTCCCTAGCGCCCGGAGACTAATTGAAGCCTTCTGTGTCTTACCTGCCCCCAATATAGCTCCAGTGTAAATTAATCTAAAGTCAGCTGCCCCTTATAAAAATGTTTGACCTTCTGAACAAAAGCAACTGGTGTATATGCATACATGTATAGCAGCTGGTCTTACCTAGAAGCTTTCGAGCGGTTCTATGCAGAGCAAACGAAGGGATATTTTACAGCAGCTACAGTTTCGTGGTCACTGCTCGCGCTGACGCGAAGCTGCCCAGAAACGAACATGAGAAACTTGCACATTTTGGCTTGGTTTGCCGAGTTTAAAAAGCGACTCAGGCTGCGAGACGAATGGAGGGCTGCGGAAATTTCGATCACATGGGTTCCTTAGCGTGCACTGACATCACACCGCACACAGGCGCTTTGCCTTTCGCCTCTATGGGAAAGCAGCAGCCAATGCCGGGATTCGATCCCGCATCCTTGCAGGGCGCAGTAGTCGAGCGACCTATGCGCTGCACCACCGCGGCGGGGCAACTTGAATATTTTAATGCAGCAGTTGCAAGCCATATTTGTTCTCTATAGAGATTGATTGCTCGGCTGACCTGATGGCCTCACGTAAATAGTATTGGTACTCAGCTTGCTAAATGAAATTCAAGCAGACGGCTGCCGAAACAGGTACCACCGAGAACCACTTCAATTAACTTTCAGTGTGATGCGATGATTTCGATAAGCGTTGCTTACCTGCAACAGTGGAGCATCATGCACATCACGTGGTCGCGTTTTTACGAGTTTCGCCACGTAAGCATTTACAGGGTCTTTATTTGACTCGAATAAAGTTTTTTTTTTCTCTCTCTCTCCCGACGTGCAGAAACAGCGCTGGTAATCTTGACATCGCTAAATACCAGGCGGACAGCGATCGTGATTCTGCTTGCACGAGGACGTACCTTCAGTTAAACAATGCGATTCAATCGTGCAATAGTGCACGATTAGCGCAACTGCAAGTTTGATATTTTTATTGCTGTCACGGTAGCCATCTTGGTGCGACAGCGGCGCCTCTTATGCAGATTAGGTATTATGCACGGCGATAGTGTATGTTTCGATAGACTCACTTGAGGGCCGTTGCGGGAGATGGGAGGCGTGTGTAGCTGTGCAACTTCAAGCGGGCCCTCCTCTGCATATGTAAAATTGAGGGACTCTGGTAAAACTAACTCCTTTGGCGTCGCTAAGTGCAGACAGTACGCATTTATTCGTATGGAATATTCTGCATTCTGCGCTACTAACACATAGAAGTGTGTGTGCAGGCTCATGCCTACATTTTACGTGCTATAGCATGAGCTTGCAACTTATTTGAATGGCTTCGCGAGATGAGCAAAAGCTCTCCATATCAGTTTCGCAAACAGGACGCATTTTCGTCTCTTGAGCATGCACGGGATGACATTTAATCAATGCACTAAATGTGTTCGACACCAGTTCAAGAGATGAGCAAAGACCATGATACATAGTCAGTTGCAGCTGAAGCCGCGACTATGCGATGTTGGGGCATATGACGCGCTAGACGGTACGCACTTATGTCTTAGCGGCGACGAACAGTGACGCAGCACCAATCGGTGTAGCGGGGCACGTTAGTCGAGCTTGATCACACTCCGGAACTCTGGTCTCGACGAGAACATTCGGCGGACCGCAATCTCGCCGGTACTCGTCGCTAGGACCTTCTCAGGCCGTGATGGCCGCCAGAGACCGGTTGTGCATGTTTGTCATGGCATATGACGCGCTAGCCGTTACGCACTTGTGTCTAGCTGCGACGAACAGTGACGCAACACCAGTCGGCGTAGCGGAGGCACGCTAGTCGAGCTTGAACACACTCTGGAACTCATGGTAAATGGTCTGCACGAGAACGTTCGGTGGACCGCAGTCTCCCCGGTAGTCGTCGCTAGACACATCCCAGACCATGATACCTGCCAGAGACCGGTTACGAACATATTCTGCCTTAAACGCGAGGCTTTGCGGGTCTTCGTAAGCGACCCACTGGTCGTCGGAGTACGCATATGGGCATTCAGCAATGGTGTCCCATACTCGTGTCCAGTTCTCGAAGACGAGGTGCCGGCATATCTCGAAGTAGCTCAGCACGCCCGGGCACCTCGTGAAGAGGCCTGGGATGCCCTCGGGACGGCCCGCGAGTAGCATGGAGCCCGGTTTGTGCTCAGACTTCTCATCCAGCGTGTACGAGTTCCCATCGAGGGACACGCTGACGACCATCTTGTGGATGGGAACTCCACTGGCCAACGCCCGCTGTATGGCGGTCTCGAAGTCTGCCGTCACGTTCTGAGGCGCTGCCCGGTGTCGGAAAGGACTTGGGAACTCTGCGAAGACGTCGCCGCGGAACCCGTGAGACACTATGACGGCGTAGTCGACGTACGAGCAAATCTTGCCACCCAGCAGCGGTTGGTTGAACACTTCCGTTTCCGGCTCGAAGACGACGACTAGCGTGAGACCGTTGCGCTCGAAGTGTACCCAGAGCTTCTGCAGCAGCACGATGAGACCGCGCCGGTCCTGGTCGGCAGGCCCGCCACTGAACATGCGATGAATAACGAGGCCATCGAAGCCATTGCCGAGCGTCCAGCGGAGCACAGCACTGCAGAACTGCACTGTCGCATGCATGGATTCGGCGGCGTAACGGAACAGACCGTTGTTCACCTCGTACTCGCCGACGGACACGAGTATCTTGAGGGCAGGCCGTTCCTTTTTCAGCCGCACCATCTCGCGGTAAAGGCTGGGATGGGTGATCTTGTGCGTGTAGTCGAAGTGCAGCATGTCGTCGGACCAGTCGGCGGCGCCGGACAGCGGGAAGACTACGTGTGAGCACAAGTTTGAAGGCACCTGCACGCGCAATAGAAACAGTAGCGGATTCAAGAGGGAGGAAGATTTAGGAGCCGGGCGATCGCCCTTTCCCATCTAAGGGCTACATTCCCAACGCAAGGCCTCTGTATTAGGACATGTTGGACGCGTGCGTGGGTGGCAACAGATTTATAGCCATGACTGAGTGGACCGGGCTCCTGCAACCACTCCAAGCTAAGCTGACCAACCAATAATGAGAGTTCCAGTTTCTGGCTGTTACAAGGCAACTGTCTCACTCTCGATGGACATTTCAACCGAACCGCGAGGGGAAAGTAACGAGGGAGCGGAGGAAAGAGAGGCACTGTAAAGGCTGACCCGAGATTGATTTCGACCGCCTCGAATTTGGCTGGCATCAACATTGCCTAGCACATGAATATCTCGATTTTTCTCTTCCATCGGACCGTGGTCGCCAGCTCTAAGTTGATGTCAGTGTCTTGAGAGAAGTAAATCAAAATTGAGCACAAACAAATGCACAATCATGTCCTGTTTCCCACTCTCAGGTACCACTCAAGAATGCAGGGGTGAGTGCCCCTCAAAGAAAGGCCTCCAATCAATGACGTTGACCTGTTCTCGTGACGTCACAGCTAGTCCGGCCTTAGCGTGAAATCGCAGGTTAATGAAAGGCGCGTTCGTGAAACGGGTGTAACTGCGACGTCATGCCAATGCGGACGCCACTGACTGAAGGGTCTTCTGATTTGCCGCTGCGTTCTCCTAGTGGCGAATAAGCTACCTCAGCATACCCACTAACAGCTCTATAATTAATGGGAGGCCTCCGGTTTAATTTCTTCCTGTCGGCCTCCGTCGAAATGTGGTCGAATTCGGTCGCCCATATGCGGTCTTCGAACCCGCAGCCTCGTCCACTGCGGCGGACGACTACACTGCAGTTATGCGTCGACGGAACTTCTTACCTGTTCAAAAGTGTATGTCATAGGTGCTGGCCGCCGGAAGCTGGACGAATTGACCATGCACATAACCAACGGTTTGTCCGGTCCTTCGTAGACTTGCCGGCCCATGCGGGTTTTTGGACGCATGTCCACCTGTGGAACGCGAAGAACGCTGTGAAAGCTGGCAATGCAATCACCTGACTGACAACAAATAATTACCGGCATGCACTGCAGATGCACAGTCGCTATTCATAGCTCATCAGTGTAACTATGGATTCTTGTTACTCATTTACCCATTAGTTACTACTTGCTCTGGTCAAGTTTTCAGGCTTGTACCTCGCCAAACATGGCACTTGTTTCCGTTAGTGTTAGCTTTTCTGTATACAGTGTGGAAACATGACTTTTTCATCGAGTACGCTTCGAGTTTGCATAATTACCTGACGATTTTGTTCTGCCTACACTACCTGTGACATCGACGGCTTATCACCTCCTGTAGCGGTATGCCAGGCTGCAGCAAATCTGCGGCCAGAGCCTCACCCCCGATATGCGCACCAAGTGGTCCAGGTATCCTGCCTCGAAGCACCATTCGCAACAGGGGCACGCTTCTGCCCGTGTAAGCTTTCGTGTCCATCGCCAGCCAGTGTAGACAGGCCGCCTATGATCTATCCTCCCCCATACTTCCGCTTTCTGAACTAGGCCACCGAATAGTGATTATGCCAGTAAAAATATCTAGTCAATACATTTTCCAATATGTCCCTTTCCAGCCCAGTTGTACCCCTGGTGACATGAAGAGATGCCAACTTGCGCGTTCGTCGCGAACATCTCGCAGAAGCCCCTTCCGATGACATACGGCTTCCGCACAGAGCCGCTGTTGCGACCTAGTTCTAACACACGCGCAGGGGACGGAAATACAGTGAAATTAGGATACGTACCTGGTAGGCCTTTTCGCGGCGCATTGTGGTGAGGAGGATGCCTGGAAGAACGAAGATGAACACCACAACGAAGATTAGACAAGCGCTGGCGGTGTGCACCAGCGCGCTGTTGATAAATGGGTCGCCGAGGTCCACTGCCTGCTGGCTGCCGCGCAGCCCTACCAACGTTGTCTCTTCGTTCTCCATGGCGTCTTAAGCCTCACTAGCACCGCATTTGCCTGTTCCAGGCACCGGCCATCTTTCGAGCGAGCTCCGAACGTGGCGACGCTGATGCTGCTCTGCCGGCCACGTGCACGGGCGTCGCGAGCCGAATGAAGCGACCGGACTGACCATGACTCGACTGGCGCAATAACGCGTGCACGAGGCGCCAGAAGCAGCATGACAGTCCCGTCATCTTCCTCCTTTTTGCGCGTCGTGTATTTCCTCCCTTTCTCCGAAATAATGGACAGAATCGGAGCAGCACCCTTTCTTCCCACCGCTTCGTTTCGACGAGGTTTCGTCGCACTGTACTATGACCTACCATTAATCAGCTCTATTTATTTCGCCTTGTTCATCTCCCTTCCCGCGTATAGAGTCAGCGAACCGGGCACTGCTCAGTTAACCTCCCAGCCGTTCCAATTTTCTCTCTCATAATCTCTAAAAGAAAGTCTTTTTCTTCGTGACACTGGGCAGGCCTCGGCGAAAACTGCGATATCGGCAATCACTAACACTTCTATATAAAGTGGTTGGTCTTCGCTCTCTCTTCAATTTGAAATATCCTCATTGTGTTCCGTCCTAGCTGTTTCATGACGCATTAAGATCGTACCCAGTACAAGAAGGGGAAGCTCCGTTTCCGGATAAAACTTGATTTGGCCAAATTTTTGCACCTCGAACAAATTTCTATCTAAAAATCGGGTTAGACCAGTTTTGTACCCGATAATGCGCTCTATAGACAAAGTAGGTTTCGCAGTGCGTAGAGAAGAACACACTGTAAGAAAATTTGAGGAAATTCCATGTGCATACGCCGGGAGCGTGATTCCGTTCTCTCAACAGTAGAGTCTAGGGTGCCTCGATACCAGCGCCGCGGCGCGCTACATCGAGGCACCATAGTAGGGTCCTCTGAGCAGCGTCACCTGGCGACAAATATCGGGGAAAAAAAAAAACATTCTTTTTATGTACAGCGACGGTGCGCACTAGGCGGGTTCTCTCTTACAGGACCTCATTGGCGATCAGCGGTGGCTTTTACCACAACACCATCCGCCGCAGCTTTGATGTGAACTCCAACGCCAACGACACTTGCGCCCCGTGGCGCAGGACGCGAGGTGCGAGTTCCAACGTTCCTGTCATGACAAAATATTTGGAACGCACACCCACGGAATAAATCTTTCACAAATCTTTGTTCGTCAATCTTTATTCAGCAGGTGCGCAACTGAACTTGAGTTAATGGCCATCGACGAGGCCCTTCAACTCAGCACCAAAGAAACAGTTTGTATCATTCACATCTTCGTGGAGGTTGGGCCCAGTGCGCCCCTGATTTCGACGCCTGGCCCGATGTGACACTCGGGTGCTTTAGGGTGCTTGCGCCTCAAAGGTCGCCGCAACCGCGGCGAGTCTTCAGTACGCGGCGTGCAGCGCATCACTGCAGGAAGTGTGCCACTAGCGTGGGTTCCAGAAGAGCTCATCTGTCGGCGCGTTATTTTGATATCGAAATATCGACGTATCGAACTATTTCGCGATCTCCTTCGAGTTCGGTATGTATGTATGTATGTATGTATGTATGTATGTATGTATGTATGTATGTATGTATGTATGTATGTATGTATGTATGTATGTATGTATGTATGTATGTATGTATGTATGTATGTATGTATGTATGTATGTATGTATGTATGTATGTATGTATGTATGTATGTATGTATGTATGTATGTATGTATGACTTTATTAATGAGCCGGCAAACGACGGGTTAAAGGTTAAAGCGTCGTGACGCTGACCATGCGTCGACCCGGGGTTATGCCCTACTCTGCCCTACCTCATTTGACCCGTTTGTGGTGGGTTGTGAGGCTTGTGCTTTTCGAGCGTAACCCGGGCCTGCTGGACGGCGACTGTAACACTTGTGTTGCTATACTTGACATAAGCTGCGCAACGATATAACATGTGCTGTTATGGATTGACTCGAAGATTTGACACTGAGGCTGAGGCCAAACGGACATTACGCCGGTGCTCGACTATTTTTATACAGGACCACCTCTCGCTCCAGAAAAAAAATATACATTGTCCGAAATTATAGTAAGGGCGGAGCCTCTTCCCATTTCCCCTCGCCCGCTTCCGGGCACCCATGCTTTTGGGTATCACATTCGAGCAAAGACTTAGAGATAAAATTAGTATACGCTCCGCAGCAGTCACATGTGCAGTGAATATGGTCTCAGCTGGTCACATTGAAAAATATTCTACCAATGCTATTCCGTTAAAATAATTTTAAAGGGGTTTTTCAAAGTGATCAGTCATAATTACAGCTACATTTGCCAGGGCTTATCTGAAAATGAAATTTCAGCGGCGTTCTGTTTTTTCGCCCGATTTCGGTAATTCTTCCTGAAGCGTGTTTCAGCGCAAACTCGAAATGGGTACGATTTGCTCTGTCAACTTATGTTTAGGTCCCACCTGCTTCCAGCTACGAAAAGAGGACATATTTTTTTACCGTTACTATATTCTCATCATTCAAGAGTTCTCCGGAACTGACCATCAGTTACACAAGCCGACTGAACAAGAGCAATTATATCTTCCCTTTCGATTCTTATTACCGCCGTCTAGCACTGGAAAGCGTAACAAAATATCAGCACATCAAATTGTGCACAAAACCTACGAAAGCAATGTTCGCTATTACTTTATTTTTTGTTTTCATTTTTACACACTGAACACATATTCAATATTGAAAACCATTTTTTTTCTTTCTTTTTTTTTTTCGTTGTATGCGCTCCATATGCGCAGTTGTAAACTTCTCGTGCTGTACGAAGGCTAATGCAAATAACTCCAAATTCCGATACTACGTTATTCTCGGTGCCCATAAAGACAAGAAAACTGACATGCTCCCCAATGCCAGCCCCGCAGTTCTACCCGGTTTTCCTTTGCGATGACGAAGTGTCTTCGCCCGACGACACGACGGTGGATGAATAAGAAGAGGAAGAAGAAGAAGAAAGAATACCTCTCTTGCCGGCGGTTGACACTTCAAAGGAGGACCTACCTGGAGGTCACATTCTCAAGGTTAGGGCTCACCTTGCCACTACCCGTTTCACTATCGTTCAGTGCGAGTGCCAAATAATTTGCTTTGGGGACGATTTGTGGGACTATATACATATGACTACATTATAGCAACTGGTAGGTTGACTTGTTAACCCTTTTCAAACTTCTAGCTAGATTTTTTCCTCCAAAATTATTATTGTTATTCTGCTCTAAGCATTATTTTTTATAGTTGCAACTTGTTTACATTCTCGCTATGGGCCAATATTTTCCCCATAATCGCCTATAGGAGTTTCCTTGCGTACGCCACTACACCTTGGTCAGTCCCCCTTGGCGGCTACACGTTTTCAAGAGGCTAAAAACAGCAACAACAATACCGCTGCAGGCTGGAGGAGTCACCAGGGACACCGCGGAGTAGGCGAGCACCGGCGATCGCGAAGCGCCGAAATGGGCAAGACCCCGGCTGCGTTGGCCAGGCCTTCCAGAGCCGTGCAGGGTCTCCCGACGCGCCCATCCCCGCCCTCGCCCTCCTACTACTCCTACTACACCTCTGTCTACATAGAGGAGCGGCCGAGCCTCCCCGGCTTGTACTTGGTCATCTTTCTCACGACTCTGATCATCGGGGGACTCGTCATCGCACTCTTTTTCGGTGGGTATACATGCTGACAATGCCGCGTCGCAAAAACGGTCTACTAAGGCGTGGGGGAGATAGTACAAGATTGATATTGGAGCGATACCACTCGTCTCCAAAATCACAGAGCAAGCATCACGTACAGTATTGGTCAAACGTCTCCAGCCCCTTAAAATCAAAATGTTTCTGAAAGACAACAGTTCTCTTCAACCTTATTGGGAGGGTCACATATATGTGCAGCGCCACATGGCTGAAAGGCAAATCATGCAGCCCGGAGACATTTCGGCAAGGGTGGACATAAAGAGAATACCAAACGATAGCACCATCGCTGCTCACTTGCAGACTTTACAAGAACTTAGTGAAGGCATCATCGTCAGCCTCACTGCGTCAACTATACAGGACAAAGGCTTCTTGTAACCTCTTCCTGAGCCATACGCACCCATCTAGCCCCGCAAACTTATTAATACCAACATCTCTGTTGATTCCCTGTCTGGCGCACTCTGCTATATGTTTGCTTTCTCTTGTAATCCAATCCGTTACACTAAGGGCCCATCGGTTATCTTCGTTTCCCATTACATACCTTACCCAAGTCCATTTCTTCTTGATTCAGCTAGGACATCATCAACCAGTGTTTGTTAGATACCGAATTTCTGCCCCCTAGATAAGCACTGGCAAGACACGGGAGTTACGTGGTGTTCCATTTGACGGTACGAAAGAGGGCTGCAGGAGGGTTGATAGGGAGCCTCAGTTCGTAAACTAAGTCATTGTTTTGACACGTCATTCAGCTCTTTTTCATACATACTGTGTATCCATCTTCCTCTCGTTCTACCCTGGATCTTCCATTTGACTGATACATGTAACTCGCTATTCATAACCTCAGGGTACTTGTCCAATACATTTCACCTCATTGTCATTCTCCTAGCTGATTCCACTCCCGAGTCATTGCCTGCCCAAGGCAGATGCAGGCCCCGAAATGTGCTGCGCGATGTCAGTGCACATTAAAGAACCCTCCCTGGTCCTCACTACGGCGCCTCTCTCTCTTCATTCTTTTACTCCATCCTTCAATTCAGTTACGGCGAAGTCGAAGGGACCCCAGAGAAGCTACACAAATACTGCGTCTATCCTCTTCTCTAAATCAATTTTCATTTCCTAACCAATTCCAGTGCCCTGCTGCCTATCGTATACGGTTGCTGGCGCAGTCTGTTGTAACTTTAGACATTCGCGTTCTCCTTTTGGCCAAAAAGCGTTGGCCAGAGGGCATCCGTGAGCATTTATATAGTGCAGCTTGAAAAATGTATGGGTTTAAGGTAGTTAAACCAAATAGGACTTGCGAAAGCTTTTGCGCGCAGTTGGAATTAACATGATGGAGACGGCGACGCGCAATGCACATCACGAGAGAGAGAGCCGCAGTTTAACACGCGGAATGATCGGCTGAAAATAAAAAGTGGCAATAGCTACGACCAATAAAGATTATGCCCGGCCACTGTGTTCCGTGGTGCCGGTCGCGCACGCCAGGAAAGTGCTTTTATTGTGACAACTAGGCTGAGCCACAACAATGTTGACAAATGTTCTTGCTCGTGGTACGGTTGGATGCTTTTGCACTAATAAAGGCAAGCGCAGTGCAGCTCCCGCCGCTTCTACCTGCAACAAGGAGGAGAGCCTCGAAACTCGGTTTCTTAAACCCATGCGCACCACCTTGCATCGAAGCATACCGTATGCGTGCCATTTATTTCCTCAGTATCGCGCCATTTCCTCTAGGGAGAGGCTGTGCATATAGGCTTCCTAATCTTCTAGGTTCCTCGACGTGCGCACTGGCGGGGAAGTGGCACATTGAAGCGTAGTACAGTTCTACAGTGTAGTTTCTTCCCAGTTTTTCACAGTGCCGCATGCCTCGGTTGCAGGTGGTAAATTGGAGAAATATTCTCCTCTCTACAATGGGAGGAGGCGAGGGGAAGTGTGAAGAGGGCGAAAGGCGGGAGACAACGATTGACGAAGGTTGGCCTAGTGACTTGGGCGTCCGCCTCGGGGGTAGTTTGATTTGAAATCCACCGACGGACAAGACAAAAATGGGTACAAGCGCCCTCGCCCGGCGCCTAGCTTTCTGCATGGGGTATGCGCTTGGAAGAGGCTATGTAAACCCCGGTACGCTCTTTCAGACTGCACCCAATTTCGAACATCTCAGCCTGCAAAGGTGGTTTGTGGCATACCACGTCCGCACGGGGATTCTATTCGTACGCTATAATCGACGTGTTTAAACAGACGCACATGCTAACTGTTAGCCTGTAAACGATCTTTCGAAAGAAGTCAGAGTATTACTGCAGTTTAGCCAAGTCCGGATTCATCTCGGCCTCTCTGACTTTGCGAGAAAAGGAACAGGCCATATCTAGCGGTTTATTTGTGCCACACCACAGCTAACGCACAAACGTTAGCGTTGCGCACTCGTATGTTCCTCTATTTTTTTTTAATTATGCACATTTTGCTGTTAAAGGTCCTAAAGCGACTTGGGATATGTAGGAGGGACGCCGTAGTGGAGGGCTTTTTAACTTGCACTGACGTTGCACAGTACATGGGCGCGTTACGTTATCCATCTACCGGTCGTAAGCGATCACCGGACATGGAATAAAACTCTGGTTAAACTTAACCAAGCCGTAAGAACCTGTCTGCGTGGCCTAAGAGTAGCTTGTGCCTCTCGATTATGTGACGTGAGCATGCACCAAATAACAGCCAACATAAGTGCAGTCCTCCTAACCTATTTCCACACACGGTGAGTGACTCGGTTATTCGCTCTTTGCAGCGTACGCACGCGAACTGAAGCGTCCACGAGTGACCACGGCGACCACTATCAAGACGACGGCGAACGATACGCACGGGCAGGACCAAGCCGGCTTCGCAAAAGCAAGTCCGACCTCGATTCCCATACCCAAGAGTCCCGCACGTCGAGGCGGCGTCGAAGTCACAAGCTGCAGTTCGCGGCCAAAAGTCTCTAATAGTAGTTCGAAGAACCGCCGCAAAAGGCTTCGCAAGACGACCTCTTCTGAAAGGCCGAACGCCACGACCGCTGCGGAGAGGACGCGACGCGGGAAGGACGTGCCAACAGCTTCCCATGGTTCGGACAGCACGCTGGACAAGTCCTCCGCCAGTCTAATCGGCCAGACGGTAGAGAGAGGACCAGCGGAGCTGTCCAGTTGGGGGATGACGTTAGAGCAGCTAACCGCCAACACCACCGGCGCCACTGACACCACGCTCTCCACACCTGACTCAGCTCCAGTGACCACTATGCCGCTAGGAAAGTGGGCAAATCTTTTCGGTGATCTGCTTCCCGGTGACGATATAAATGCAACATACCCGAGTTTAAATTACGATTCTGCCGAGATAGCCGGTCGTGACATCGACTCGACCAGCACCGCCTTCAACGCAACCACCACTGTTGCCGCTGCCAATGAGCTGGCGGCCACGCCAGTTGAAGAGTGGAGAACACTTAACAAGTATGAGATCGGCGTCAATGGGACGAATGCAGGTTTGGTACTGCCGCGCCAGATGGGCTAGCTGGTCTCGAAGAAGAGAATGGCACGAGCGCCGGCCACGACAACTAAAAGGGACGGAAAGGGGACCAGAAAGATAACGGTTTTCAGGCTTTTGAAATAGCGACTTCAAAGGATGATTGCTGCTTATGTATACGCAACAGAGAATTTCATGGTTTTATGCTAAAAAAAAATGTATATAACTGAAGCAATTTACGCAGGCTTCGCGAAATATGTAACTTGTGTCTCCGCATTCGCCAAGATAACATCTCTACCTTGCCAACTCTTCTCATCTGTGACTGTAGCAAGAGCTGGAATAGACGGTTGGTAAATGCAAAAAAAAAAAAAAAAGTACAGTGTGTACGCCACGCCCATTGATATTACGGTTGGAGTGTGGCATATACATATAGCGGACGGAGAAATCTAAAAAAAAATGTAAAAAAAAAATAAATGTATCACGAGCAACTGCAATAAAACGTCCGCGCATTATTCTTAGACACTGAACACGCGAGGCAATCACAAGAGTAATCCTGTTGATGAGCGTGCGAGAAAACAATGCCAGTACCTGTACGGTACAGGTACTGTCTGGCTGATCAGTTCGCCTGGTGTCTTAAACGACCACTACAACGCATCGACGAATGTCACGCTATACAAGTCTGTAATCGCAGATTCCATGCATGGCTCAGAAAATCCGCATACTTTTCAAATCAACAGCCACAATCCGGCCTCTTCGTTTTTCCGCTGTGGTTGCGCGGAGCTTCCCACTGTTAAGCATAGGTTACAGGCATTCGCTTGGCATACTCATAATCCAATACTAATCCGAATTGTTGCCATACCGAAACCTCGCGCATGGCCGTTATAGAACTACAAGTACAAATCTGGGGACCGCTTCGGGATCTCCGGATGACCTTCAAACTAGGATAGTCTGCGGGAGGCGTGGTGTCTGTAGGAAGGCTTTAGGAACGGCGCAGCACATAGAACAACCTCGGATACTTGCGGTTCTTTGTTAAGGGTGGGGGGGGGGGGGGAATTGTAGGGGAATGTCAAAAACATGGGGTGCACAGCCTTATAACTGTTTCCTAGAACCAGATAGGAGCCATCGCAACGGGGCTGCAGGGGAGGGGGGGGGGGATGAAAAAGATGAGTAGTGGAGGGTCGATAAAGAGGAAAGGGGGGGGGGGGGGAGTCGGCGTTAGGCCGATGAGACGCGCCCGCACATTTTATTTAGAGGCGAGGGCGGAGGTTAGTCGCTTCTAGGAAGACTAGCAGCAGTCTGAGGGCGGGCCGTTTGTTTAACTGGCGCACAGCTCGGATAGAGCACATCACTAAGGGATGCGGGAGCCCAGGTGTCGATAGCCGACTTGGACACCGCATGCGCGTCAACGAAACGGGCGGCAAGAGACCAGCGCGCAGCGAGCGGCTCGCACAATTAGTGGTCTCCGCCCACCCTTCACCCGTCAGTAAGAGAGACAAACAGGTGGATGCCGTCCTGGGCATTGACGTCACCGTCCAGGATTGGCGGCCAGAGTAGAGAGCAGGGAAACTGACCTTTGAATGGAAGCATGAGAGAGCTTTGATTTGTATTTTTGCTACTGCTTTCCGGAGCACGCATCTCCGTAGTTATGGTGTTGGCGCGAATCATTCTAACCTTTGTTTTTGTTTTGTTTTTTCAACCACCGCCAGCATGCGGCCTTATCACTGTGATTAGCGCACGGATCGATACTGTACTCGTTTGTTTGTTCACGGTCGTCGTCGCGAGAAGCGGGTTCATCACTTTCCTTGTAGCGCGAAATGCGCCAAGATTTCTCTCTAGTTATCACAGCGAAGTACAACTGTTTTTACATCGTTCGAGACGTTTCCAGTTTCCTTTGGCCGGTTATGTAGTTGGTTCTTCGCCCACTTTAAAATTAAGCGCTTACGAATGCAACGACCATTCACTGTTCGACAACCGACGAGCACGCTCGCTGTTATCGCCACCGCCGAGTTACTTAGCTCTTTTGCGGGCACAAGTCAGACCGATAAAGGGCTCATTCAGTCTAACGCCAGTCTCTTTGTTTGCATGGTTTCGGGATCGTCACCAGCACAAGACAGTAGTTTGCAGATACTATCTCCGACTTTTGGGCTTGTTTGATTAAACTACCATACCCTGGTCAGTGGCCCTATAAGCTTCATATACCAGTAGAATCTGACAATATATATATATATATATATATATATATATATATATATATATATATATATATATATATATATATATATATATATATATATATAATATATATATATATATATATATATATATATATATATATATATATATATATATATATATATATATATATATATATACCATCGTACAGCTACCGTTCGATCTTGGTTTTGACAACCTCAACGATATTTTTTTTAGTGCGTAGCACTACTAGCCGCAATCACGGATTTAGCCAATGTCTGTCCGAAGCCGCTCTCTCTCTCTCTCTCTCTTCGTGAACTTGAAGTGGAGAAAGAGAAGGTGGCGGCGTGCGTCTTGCGGCTCAGCATAGTGGAGGTCGAGCGGCCGCAGAGCTGTAGTGTAGAAGCCGCTCTCGCTCTCTCTCTGTCCATCCATCTCTCCACGAACTTGAGGAGGAGGAAGGGAAAGTGGCGATGCCCGTGACCGCATGCAGAGGGGCGTGTCAGTTGCGGACGTGGCGGCCGTCGCTGGGCAGCGTTGCACAAGCGTGCGTGTTTGCTTGCGTCGCAATGGATGCTGAAGTGCTGAAGTACAACAGTTACGAAGGCAGAACCGGACCCATCAATCGACAGTTAAGTTTGCGGCCTTCTCCCAGAAATAAAGTGCTCACCGCGGGTCCACTGTCACGGGGAAGATTCCGAAGGGGCGGCCAAGGTCAAGTGGTAGCTTGACGCGAGTTTGTTTATGACGGTCGCGCAGACGGCCGCTCTTCGGTAGTGGTATAGGAACACATGGAAACGGGCGACGCCGTCGGTTCGGTCCGTTCCGATTCTCGGAAAAGTCGTGCTTCGACCGTGTCGCGAAGGAAGCAAACCAGAGCAGTTAAAAAGCACAGCGTAAGCTCAGTGGTTTGGGTTCGGCGCTAACTGCTCTGTCTCTCGGTTTGAGGAGGAAGGGTGTGGAGGCCATAAATCGCGGCGAAACACGGTCTGGGGAGAATGCGCCGCAGAGGGAGATGCTGTCGGTATCTTCTCGGGAAGACGCCTGGACATACGTCCTTTTGAAACCGCCGCCCGCACGCAACCGACCAAGGGCAGCGATCGGAATGTTTGGGCCTTAGGTTTGTGTGTTTTGGAAGCGCAGCCGTCGGCGCTGTTTGTCTTTGTGACTGCTGGCCACCTCTTGTGTGAGCTGAAGGAAGGTACTGGAGAGAGTGTTAATCGCAGATGAGTGTGGTAATGCATGAAAGGTGTGGCGGGGATAAGCGGTGCTACGCACCTACTTCGTATTTGATGAACTGTTCAAACAGGCAATTTTGTTTTTCAAATTCCGGTAAACACACACAAAAGACGCTGGTGATGGAGACTAAAGCAGTATCTGTTGTTATAAAAACTACAGTCGATGCTGACAGATATTGACCAAATAAGAAAAAAAACGCGCAAGGCAGGGTTTCATGGTAAATATAAAATGAGTTTAATGTCCAACAAGTCAGTGTAAAAAGGCACTTGTTGTAAAAGAGTATATAAAGCGGAACGCAAATAGCGTAGAAGGCAATAGGAAAAGCTTACCACAAACACACACACTAAAAACAAAACAAAAATAAAGAACAAAAAACATTGGCACTGAAGCAATTGGCAATTAAAGTACGAAACAATACGTACGCTCTGTATACAATGTACGACAACTGTCCATCACCCGTGCGACAGGGACATCGTCACGAGATTCATTCAATTCCCTGATGGGGCTGGGACAGGTATGTCACCGCCGCTTGCGGCGGGGGCTGGCCTGCCACCGAATTTTTATCTGTTGTAGGCCGTCATTGCACCCGCCACCGCTTCGATGGTGGACGACGGTTTTTGTTGCGACGCGCGTCTTTCTCTCCCTCTTTCTTTTCTTTCTTCTCTATTTTCTCTTCTGTCTGCACGAGGCAGCGGAGGTGGCTCAGCTACAGAGCCAGTAGCAGGCCCGTGCATTTTCGTACCCTTCTTCGTACAGCCACAACAACAACAACATTAAATGATTCATAGGCTTACTGCTGATTCATTTAATGATGCGGTGCAGGAATTACTCTAGCAAGCCAATTTTAAAATCAGAGCTTTAGCTGCGACGACAAGGAATATATGCAGCGCAACTACGGTAAATGGCGGCGCTAACTCTACTCGAAGGATCGCTTTTTTGCTAGCCGTGGCTTAACGCCGCCTGAAAGAAGTGCTTTAAATCTAAACTTTTCAAATTTGCCCGTCGCCACAAAAGGACAGTACTTTTCCCACAATACACTTCGATGCTACGCGAGTAAGCACACTTGCTGAATCTCGCAATCGGCGTGCTGAGACTGAGAGTTAAAGCAGTTTTAGAACATAGTTTTTAGTATCATGTCTGAGGATTCTGCGTCACGCTATGTTCGAACTAATAACTATGCAAATAACAGACTCAACTACAATACCTTAAGCTGCATGTTAAAGCAGCACAATTCAGCGCATGGACTTTCATGACGGAAGGTCGGTGGTAAAGGAAAATGAAACGCATTATATTTATATTCAGTATACGGTACTTCAATATTCAGACTAGGAACACCATCTTACGGCCGGCCGGAAAACATTTGGCGCTCAATCGTAGAAGGGCAACTAATCACGGCTCAAATCAAATGTACAGTTATGAATCCAGAGTTTACTTAGAATGACGCATTTACATCTGGCTGAACCACTGCAGAGGGGGTAGGTTCTTGCTCTTCCGACAGCTCCGGAAATTCCGGCGTCTGTGCGCGCAGCTCGTCACCGCCGGAAGCAATTTGGCACTGACTAGCGCAGAAGATAAACGGCCATCCGGCAGAACTTCCCTTCAGCCAAATGCACGACAGTGTGGGCTGCGCGAAACTGGCATGCATAAATTGTGCCAGATATAAGCGTGACTAGCACACAAATAAATGTCTCTCATCAGCACGCGCAAGGCGAAAACAATGTCATACAGAAACAGTCAACAATGCACTTCGTCAACAAATGCATGGCGTAAACGCTGCTACACAGAACCAGCTACAATGCCTGCCATCAACAAACATATCACGTTCAAACGACGCCAAGCCAAAACATCAACACGTGCGTAGCCGGTAAAAGCTAGCACACACAGTGACAGCAAACTGTAAAAGCACATGTAAGCGAAGTAAAACAACATATGAGTACAGATCTATATATATATATATATATATATATATATATATATATATATATATATATATATATATATATATATATATATATATATATATATATATATATATATATATGCGGTCGCGCGTCATGGCACATGGTGGGTAAGAATAACAGTTCAAAGAAAGCGTATGGGGTCCCGACAACGTTGTAGTGACGCTCTTACGTATAACATATCATGTATAAGAGTAAATAGGAAGACCATTTATGCAGAAGGCCACGAAGTATTTCAGCGACCCTAAACGAGTGCGCAGAATACATATACGTCTCTTAATAACGTCGATTTAAACGATCTCAAAATGTATACACAGGTGAAATACTAAAAAAAAAAAGAAAAAAAAACAGACTGCGGTGAGTACATGGCAGAAACAGGCAAACTATAGGATGATGCAATCCGGTATATAACTCAAATGTGGCATCTAAAACAAGTGCACGAAATTGCTGCTCTCAATGAAGTTCGATTCCTCGAACTCCTTTTGCGGATGCTGACGTTCGTTTGGCGGCAAATGGTGCATTCATTTCAGAGAAAACCAGTTTTACATACTTCGTCAGCGAACTCAAACTCGTTGCGTCATTGCCGAAAAAGACGGGTAGTCGCGCCGGGCTCAAGTGAATGGCGGAATAGCAGCCCAAGCGATCCGCACACAAAACCCGGCGCCGACACTCGCAGTTTAGTTGCGAAATCTGCCGCTGATGGCGCCACTTTTTATCTTTTATAGCTTACACAAGCTGAGTGAGTGTTTGATCTGTTTGTGATTAGAACGCGCTACCATATATTGATGCAGGCCCACTTCTATTTGACCTCAATGCCGCCTTAATACTACCCAGCAAAACTCGCTTCTATAATAAATGTCATAGCAACAAGGCTGACGCTGATATTTCCTACGCATCACACAGTCGTCTAATTAAGCTACTGTAGTAGGTAAAACCGTTAAACTCGATGCGGTTTTTAAGTTTGACAGTACATTCCAGTGAAATGATTTAAGTAAGGTGAAGCCACGCACCGCAAGAAACTAATAACCGCATTCACCAAAGAAGGCTATAATATAAGAGATTTACCTGTCATAACTATCAGCAGGCAAAAAAAAAAAAAAAAAATGTACGCCTGGGCCCGCTGCTCACCGGCTTCATTTATCAACTTAGGTACAGCGTTTTAACATGGGGTCACGCAACTGCCGTTTCTGTACATGGTTATACCACCTTTAAACACTGCGTACAATGTTGCCGCAATACGTGCCCAAAATAACGTAAACTGTCCTCGACGACCTGCTCTCGATTTGATTGGCCCGTATTAAGCCATTATCAGTATCACCGTATCAAATTCGAAAGCTTGCTTAGGTCGCCGAAAAGTTAGCTATAAGAAGTCAATTATAAAACGGACTCTGCAGCAAGAACTACGCAGCACTTTTTTTTTTTTTTTTTTTTTTTTATAGTAGACGATCGAACCGCTCAGCGACACCTATTCTGTGAACAATAATTCAACCCGAATACTGAAGGTTGGAAGCGGGCACGTAAATTCTACCCCTGGTAAAATGCCACAACATCTATAGCTGTGGTATTTTAGAACGTGAGCTCTGCTCTTCTCACTGCAACTACCAAGGTCATTCACTTGCGCGATTGACCTTGAGCCGCCAGAACGCAGGCGCGGTCATTAACGTCACTCGCGTCACTCCGTACGGAAAGGGCGCTTGGTTGCTCAGCCTCGCCATGGTTGGGGTGCGCGCCGGTCCGAGTACGTCAACGCTTAACAGAACTTACGCTCGGATAACTAGGTTTAGCCAGATGCTATTAGTGCGCTCTCGCAAATAACGCGCTAAGAAAATATGCAAGGGAGTGAAAGTCATTAATCAGTGGACTGCTTAAATAGTGCTCGCTACAGCCGCGAACAGCCGCTCATAGAATTACCTTTCCTCCTAAACACGCTTTTAACGGACTGCTTAATGATGCGTGTTTCAAAAGGAGAATTAAACATGTACTCTACGCAGAGTTATATATGCAGGATAAAAGCAACATTCAAGTAATACGGGAGAACTATAGCGTTGACCGGCAAAGGTCAACAAAACGACCAAGTTTTGGCGCGAAAGAAAGTCGTCCTGCGTGGCAAGATTTAAAAAAAAAAAAAAAAAACTTTTGATCCTATCACCGTTTAAAACATGCGTACCTTTGTGACCATACTTGTATACGTGCATTTAGCAATGCAGCGAGAACGCTAAGGTAAAAACAAAAATTCGCCCGTCACTGCAAGCATCACAAATAACAGACTACGTACGCATCGACGCCGACCACCGTCACAGCACCCTTCGCCGCGCAAACGCGGTTTACGTCAATCATTTCTAAAATCCTATCTCAATGAAACAACTTGAGATAAAAGTAGCAAAACTTGAGGTCCACGGAACCCTGACTGCCTCGCTTATATATACGCATTTCACCGGTCATTACATGCATGTACTTGTGAAACGATTTCGCGTCAGCACCAGGGTGCGACATGGGAAGACCGAGATAACATTCACGACTTAGACTGCCCTGCGCAAAGAGCAGCAAAGTTCCTCATGATCAGTCGCCGTCGGTGGCGCAGGTCCCGGCCCAGCAGAGGACACAGAAAATGCAAGATGCATCTGTTCACAACGCTACTTTTAGTTTGTATGTTGAGCAAAAGCGAATAGTCTGCCGCCCTGTCGACACGCTATGTACGTCCTGCGTCTGGGTATACAAGGGCATTCTTTTGGTAGAGACGTCCGCATTACACCAAACTATGGACAAGATGAATTACCATGCTATCGCAGACACTAAGGTTTCTGGCATTCTGGTTCACATTGTGAAAAGGACATAGCAATGTTTGGTTAACAGAGAAGCCATGCGACTCCTTGTCGACAGACGCAGAAGGAAGGCCCGACAAGAGCCCTGCCCCGGGGGTGCTCGACATACTGCAAGGTGTTCCCGCGCCTCTCAACGCCTAAAGTTTCGTGTGAGCAGCTCGTGATGGCGTTGCGCAATGATCGTAGCCAACGTGCGCTCCGAAGCGACGCTGGTCCACTTGGTTCCAAGGCACATATCATACTGGGCAGCGGCAAGGTCGCGGCTGCAGTGTACAGGGTGGAAGACATGCACAAGGCCTGGGTCCGGGGCGCGCACCACTGTCAAATTTGAGGCCACCACGCGGTCGAACAAGTCCACGTCCTCCTTTCCCCAGCCGCGGATACTCACGTCCAGGCCACCGACATCCTCCAAGTCGGACTTGTAGATGGCTGCGATGCCGAAGCCAAACTGGCGCCAGTAACCCTCATCGGGGGCCACACGTGGCGGATCTGCGGTGGAGGCACCCGTGTACGTAGGATCGTACTGGCTGAACACGATGGGAAAATAGGCGCTGCGGCGACGTGCCGTGTGGGCGCGTATCCGACGCAGCACGCCCGCGTCGAACGTCATGTCGACGTCGATGAAGAACAGCAGTTCGTCCTCCTGGAAGCGTGACGCGCCCAGTTCGAGCGCCGCGGCTCGCGAGAACTCACCCCCACTGCCGGGCAGGAACTCGACGCGCTCCTTGTCGTAGTCGGCACCCAGCACTCGCTCGGCTGACACCGTGCCTTCCAAGTCGTCGGCCTCCGCGGCGGTGTCTCTGTACTGCACCACGAGCAGGGTGCACGAGTCGTCCGCGTCCAGGCACACATCGCGGAAGACGCGCAGGAAACGCTCAAAGGCGGCTCGCCGACCGCACAACGGAAGCACGAAGCGGACTGTGGCCCGTTGAGACCCACTCCGGCCGGTAATGTCCCGAATCCGTAGCTGCGTGAAGGGCTGCTGCACATAGGCGTGGCGGCGTACGGGCAGCGTCATCTTGCGGCCGCGGTACTTGCGATACGTGAGCAGAAGGTCTAGCACGTAGTCGGCGCCGTGCAAAGGGTCCACGCGCAGGTAGCCGTACAGCACATCCTTGAACTCGATCACGCGACCCCGCTGCTTAGAATAGCGGTTTGTGAGCTCCATCAGGTCGCTGATGACGTTGTTGATGCTGATCTCGTAGTACGACTCGATGCGTCGGCGCGGGTTCGTCACCTGTTGTGGATGACCGTAATGAATGTATCATACTAAGAAAATGATGCAGTAGTGGCAAGCGATGCTGAAGACTACAGACATAATTTTACTTTGTCTACATAATTCTTCACGACAGACCATCTCACAAAAAGCTTGGCGGAGCACAGTCAACACCACAGATAAAAGATTGCCTCCATTGATTAGTGTATGCTCGTTTCACAGCAAAATCAGCCAATGTAGTGTAAAAGTAGCCATGCAGGCGTTCCATATAGCGAAATCCATGAAAAACACTGCGTGAAAATATGCACATGGAGGCGGAAACAAAAGATAATTACACTTTTGCAAATTCCTTGAAAGCTATGCTGACATATGCGCAATCAAAATTTGCCCCATTCCTTTCACAGTTTTATGCCAAAGGAATGCAGCTCTATTTGAGCTCAAATAGAGAAAATTCACTGAAAGGTCCGCAAGCACTAATTAGTTGAATATTTTTTCTCGCCGCTTGCGTCATATGTTACGTGATTATAAAAGAAAACATACACTGGAAAATGGGCTTTCTGATTTACCAGACATTGTCAAGCATGTCTACTATTCACCTTAGAAGCTCTGACAGAAGCACATGCATTTGATACCTCATTCTCGTGAAGTTTCCTACAAAAGGAGAATGAATCCCTTCGACTATTCGCACTCAATATATTTAATAGAACTGCTCGACACTTGCGTTCTACACTTATATTCGGCACGACAAAGTGAATTACCAAGCATAACCGACTCGGTCGATCACTGCGCAAAATATGCGGAAAAAATATCCTGTCATAGCAAGCAGGGACTACTCGAAGCGTTTTTCTTAACAATTCGTAGTCCTTGCCGAATCTTCGTCGAAACTCGTGCCCACGGCCCGTTGAACGATGTCACGCAACGCGGTCAGCACGGCCCGCCGCGCCTCGGATGTTGCGATGGTGCTCGGTGTTCCGCGTTCTCCAACCTCCTCGTTGTACGGGACACACTGCTACCGCGCCGTGCTCAGCACCTGCCGCGAGCAGTTTAGTTTTCGCTTCCGCGGCATAATCTGACCGTTTAGCAGTACGTTTGGCGCGCTTGACGTTCTCGACTTCCCACCTATTTCACATGACCAATTAAGTGCAGTGATAAAACAGTACAACAGTCGATCCCGGACATATCGAATTATTGCTTATATCGAACTCTCAAACTTTTCCCTTGAAAATCCCATGCAAAGTATAGCAGCCTTGTTCGCCTTTATCGAATTCCTGTCCAGCCAACGTTCGATATATAAAACTGCACGCTGTGCCCTTTCCTGCAACAGATGCTTCACCTAATAGCTCTACGACAAACTTCTTTCGCGTTGGAGCGCTTATAGTGCTCTGGAGCACTATAGCGCTGCCCTTGGCACTCATTGCAAAGCTGTAAAACGGCCTAATGTGGTGGACGTCGGCTTCGCTTGAAAGTGGCCTTCGGACTGGCATGCTTTTTTTTTTTTTTTCCCACCGCGACATTAAAGTTATGCGGGAAAGCCGACGTTCGGTGTGCTGGTTGTTATGGAGTGAAGCCAGCCTAACTCACGGAAGGCCTCCACGTGGCCTCCTTCTCTGTTGAAGAAGACGCGGAAATCAACTGCATACCCGAATTTTAATTGTATTAGCATAGCGATCTCATTCACCAGTACCAGAAGTAAACATCTTATGATCTACGGTGGCCTTTCCCAAAGCACCGTCCACAGCGGCTTTCACGTGATCCCCAACTCAAGCGGCACATGCGATGCGCGGCGCAAGACATGAGCAGCGCGAACTTTGACGCTCCGGTCTGTCCTTTCAACATATTTGGAGCACACGCTCACGTCCATGGAGCAGCGCGTGAAGAAGCACCCAGTGTGCTCTCCTTTTCGACGCCTGGGGTAACTGAGGCTCAGTACAATCAGTACAGGCACTCGCGCGCTTCGCGGCTCGCCATGTCCGCGGCAAGCAGTGTGCACGATGCGCGGCTAGCGTGGATGCATCGTATTCAAACTTCTATCATAGTACGGCTCATCTGTTGGCATGTTTCAAATATCGAATTATCCATATATCGAACTATTTCGCGATCTTCTGCGAGTTCAATACATCCAGGATCGACTGTTTATGGTATACAACTTTCACTCATGAAACGGGGGCAGCGGGCAAGCAAGTTTCATCGAGTGCAACGCATTTGATCTGGCATACTCATTCTCCGTCAGATACTGCTGTCATACGGGGAAGCCAGAAGGAAGCTCTGCTCATGACGAAACAGCCCCCGCGTTACAGTTGCCTGTATAGGTTTTTGCAGTAATAAGTGCGCCCAGTGTCACCGACGATTGTAACGAAGCAATTGCTATAACGAGGAAAATGCAAGGCCACTTGGACTTCACTGTTACAAAGTTCAAGTGTACGACATGGAGGTCAGTGATTTTTAATTCATGCGCAAGCATCTGGAGAGTGTCACAGCACCTACTGGACTTCTCTGACAATGGTGTAATCATGCCTGTGCCAATGATTTTTGATTGTGTTTCCCAAGAACAACTCTGCACCTACGTTCTAAAATCAACTTTGTATATAAACCTAACAGGACCTTACTTGATCAGAGTAGAGGCTTTTTGAAAAGAAGTCCCATGTTAGCAGGTCTTGAATTTCTCCTGGAAAGTACTTCGTGAGTGAAGGCATCTCAGAAAGTGCTGATGATCCATTCACAATGCCTTTACACCATGGTGATGCAGCCTGTTTGCAAAAAATAATTACCACTAAAAAAAAGAAATGGTTCTTTCAGCACAAAATGATGAAATAATCAGAACTGTAGCAAACTGTCAATTAGCTCCTGCACAAGACGTGTTTACAATTGACATCTGGGAACAATTAAGAAACGTCCAGGCTCCTCACCATTCTCAGAAGCCAAGATGCAACAGCAGTAGCCTTATCATGCCTTACCCATTGCAAAGCTGTACCTAGTTTACTTATAACTAACGGTTCCAGAAACCCAGAAGGAAGGCAACAGTTATGTAAACAACATACATGATTACAGGATGCCAGATGGATATTAAAAATAAAAACAGAAAAATATGTCAAACAACAGTTCACAGAAGAACAAGTTATCTTAAATGACCCAAACCTATAAATTTTACATAATAACTAGCATTTAGAGCTGGCACACAATGCTGCTGGTGGCATCATTCAGAAGAGAAATCCTCCTATCTTGTCATCAGTGTAAAATAACAATTAATTTGTTCTGCTCACTATTTTCACATATGTACAGTGCCCTCTTCCTAGACATCCAGAATATGAGCATGCCTGATAAAACTTACAGCATGCCTGATATAACTTACCTGTGTTGGTGACACACATCCACCATAGCTTTGAGCAGCCCAGCGTATCTCCCTCAAAAGTTGCAGTGATCGATGTCTCAATTCTTGGGCACGAAAACCTCCAAAATATGCATGCACCTTGTACATTTCACGAGGGTCTTTAATCGGGTGCAGTGTAAGAGACCGATGCACTTCGCGTCTCCTGACACGGCCTTTCAATGCCACCTCTCCAAAAAAGTTATGGTAAAATATGGTCTGCATCTGTAACAAGAATGAAAGTTCAGTGATGAAATGTTAAATGAAATTATTTGGGAATTACTGCCCTCCCTTTCTTTTTTCTCACTTTAGAGCACTAGTCACACTCGATTCTCCCTCAGTAACTCATCACTCAAGCAAAATAAGTAACCAGGCTTAGTTTTTTTATCACATGCATCTGTCTATCAACTGTATCTCTATTTATGTGCCTGTATGCACTTCATGAAACCAAATGTGGTACCTCATAGGACCAAGTGCAAGGTATGCCAACATGTCGCCTCACACAACGCCCAACTTCAACATCTTCATGGGTTGAGTAAAGGTGCTTCAGGCACGTTGAGATGTGTGGAACAAGGCGTCGAAGAGTCTCTCTACTAAAGAGCACACCAGGACCACCCATGCAAAAGTTCTCATCAGGCTCAAGGCTTAATTGGCCAAATTCTTCTTTATTCCCAAGACCAGCTTGACCAATGTACTGGGGTTTGCCTGTAAAAAGACATAGCAAGGGCTGAGAATTATGCTGCTGCAAGAAATTTTTACTTACGATGAAAGTGAGAAGTAAATGATCGCTGTCAATTCTAAACAATGGAAAATTGTTATGTATCAGCTCTTATTTACACACAAGGTGGAATATATTGGCACTTATAAAAAATACATCCAGCCAAAATGATAAGGGATGGATAGATGGATGGAATATAGGAGCGTCCCCTTTGAAACGGGATGGTAGCAGTAGCTATCATGCTCATTTTATCAGGGCCTATGGTGCTGAGCTGCCTTTGATACTTGTTTTTTTTTTTACAACTACAGTGTGCATGTAGCTGGCTTGTCTCTTAATTCAGAACCTCGCATCCAGAAAAGCACTATTTTATACAGCGTACCTCAAGCATTATGCATACATTACTACATTAGGAGATTCCTGTATCCCCCAGTCAAAAACACAATGGGCTCCAACTGTTTACGTTTGGTATCAGTTTGAAGATTTTCGATCATAAATTAGTACATAAGCGGACCAGATGGACCAAATGAACTGCCCTGATTGAACCTTTATGTCTCATGCAGGTAACATTGCACCCAAGAGATGTTCGTAAAATGTACTTCTGTTGTAAAATGTTTTATATGAGCGATATTAACGTGGGAAAGAAAATGCCTGATTTGTGAAGTAGACACTGTACATTATAACATTTTTACAGAGGAATCAAAATTATGACAATTACAAGCTTTCATAGAAATCAAACTAAGCAAACAATGATGCTTCACACTCAAGGGATATTTGTACAATCCCAGGCAATGGCTAACCTAAGCTGACTAAATATTCATAGAACACATATTTGCTTCCATTTATATATCCCGCATACATGAGTCTCATACTGGGGCTAATGGCGCCTGTTAGTTCAGTGCAGTTATTTGATTTCAACTGCAGAAAAAGTGCAAATGATGTATACAATTTAGCAGATAGGTCTTTGAAACCCGTTAAAAAAATGTATAAGTTTTGCCACGTTTGTCACATTAACAAATGTTCTTGTAAATACTGGGTGCAGTTGGGCAGACCAATTAGCAACAACGAATCTGCCAAGTGGTTTCAATTTCCATGTACCCAATTGGATTCGATCGTGCCTCAATCGTAACCAACGGGAGGCAATGATTTCCCATTTGGTTCCCACTGTGTCCAGTTCATTCCACACGGCAGGTCCGATTAACCAATAGGTAGAAAGGGTTTACAGTTGGTTCCCATTGATTTCAGATAATTGTATTGACAATTCCAATTAGAGCGTTTTTTTTTTTTTTTTTTGACTGGGTAAACCAGATGAAGTGTCCGAGCTTTGAAATTGCCAATGCGAAGTGTGTTCGAAATATAAATATCAGCCTTTCTGCCATGAGCCACATCATAGGAAAGTGAATGGCGTGGGATGGTGGGGAGGATGCAAAAATAACTTACTCGAGTTGACAGAGCGGAGGAATCGCTCCAGCCTCTCGACGTGCACGTAAACGTCGTCGTCGCACCGCATGAACCACTCATACTGGTCAATGTAGTGATCGTGCATATACTTCAACATGAGAAAGGACTTTTTTTGAGGCGGGTAAGAGTCATCAACGCCACGAAGTGCGACCAGCGGCAGTCTCTCCTCGCCATCCCAACGCGAGGTGCCGCTCGAGAAGAAAGCAAGCCTGCCGCTCAGGGCTTTGCCCCAAGTGCGCTGGATTGCAAGGGCTCGCGTGGACAGGTACTTCTCCGCCGTCATCACGCCGACGAACAGAAGGCGAGACTTTGGAGTGGCCTGCGTTCGCTGGAAATGCGATGTATCGCAGAAGTTCTCACTGTTCAGCCATAGTAAAACCTGGCTTGTGATCACGAACCCGATCAGAGTACCGGCGAGCAAGCTGACAGCCGAAGAAAGAGCCCCAGGCACAGCGCTCTTCATCACGCTTGGTGCACACGCGACGGGTTCACGTAGTCTCCCGAAATCTATATTGAATAAAACAAACTTAGAACAAACTTCTTCGCCCTTCTAGCTGTGCCACAGATCAGCCACGACAACTCTGAAATCGACAAGTTACGGAAAACTTTAAGCGATTGCACACGCAGGCACTGCATGCGCGCGCGCGCTACAAGTGAGGAGGAAACAAAAACAAGCAGTTTCACTTTCATCACTGTTTCCAGACGCTTTTGCGTTGCGCTCTACATCTGGCCACAGCCATGGTTGTGGAGCTTAAGTCAATGTCTTTTCTTTAATCGCCTTACATAATTGCCGGGAAACCAGTATTGCAGGGCATGATGTGCTCATCGCAAAGCACAAAAAGTAAACAAACTTCGTTTTGCGTAAACAGCATCACTCATGATGCAAACACATACTGATAACTGCTTATCTCAGAACAATATTTGCAGCTTATTTTTTTCTCGTGAATGATCTAACAGTAGTTGATACAATGTTCAGATAATTCCTGTCATGATAATGTGCAACATTAGCCAAAATCATGGAGTAAGGAAAAATTCGTTCATGTCCAAAACAGTGCATTAGGCTGTCTACAACAACTTATATCTTCATCGGTGATGTTAAGTTTACATCAAACCCTGTAGACATTCTTTGAGAATAAATGTTCTGGAAGCACTGCACATGCTTAACAGTTACTAAAGTTCTTAAATGCAAGAAGTGAATGATGGAGCCACAATACTGATATTGACATCAAAACTATGTGGTCAACCATAATGTTCCTCAAAAACTACACCACCACATTTGCTGCTGACTGGTTATGTCATTGAAGAGTAATGCTAGTCTAGGATGCAGGGAATTGAATGAATCGTTTAGAAAGCCTTTTAAGGGCATTTACAGCTTGGTAATAGCAATTAGTGGCCTTCTGTACAACTTGGATAGCATTAGTAAGGACCAGAATATACAAAAATATAGCAAAGATGATCTATAATTTCTTTTGCATATCATGCTAATCAGAGATCAGACTAAATTGTTTGTGTAGGAAGAAAAGTTGTAACAAAGACAGACTCAATATGATAACATATTTAAAATTCTTTAATAATCTTCTACAAAACATAACTTCCAGAGGACATACTATCAAGTCCTGAGCACCTTAACGAGTATAAGAAACAACACATTTGCATTAAAAAAAAAAGATTCAGTCACCTTACTGATGTTGACTATGGCACACACTGTGCCTTTTCACTTCCAGAAACAAAGGTACACATACAATAGAAAACCGTGAATACATTAAGGTCATAATCTGTGGAAATTCACTGCAAATAACAATGTGCTCAGTTACACATCTAAAAAAATTCACTGTGAAAATATATTAAACCTCTTGCCAAGTTAACAAATGTTTGCAGGCGCTGTGCAATGATATTATAGAGGCACAGATTGAATATAGATCTCTAAGCACGCCGGCCACAACAGCAGAGTGGAAATGTTAAGACTGCAGAAAGCAGGTCACTGCAGTGGCACCCATCAGAATGCACAAAACGTAAGGGCCAAGAGAGAAGGCCGCTCACGCAGGATGTAGTTTGGTCTTGGATGGATCCTTATTATGTGGTGTTAAACAACAGCAAGTCTCTGGAAATCGAGAGCCTCTTCGCACGGCAGTATTGCAGCTCTGTTGCCAGTGGTGCAGCATGGCAACTTGGAAATGGTGCATTCCGCTGACCCTCGGATCACGTAGTGTGAGACGTATGTCCTGTGTGTGTGGTGTTCAGTTGGTAAGCATGTGTAAGTGGCATTGTTCTAACTTGGCACACTTTTAAAAACCTTGAGACCACGCTGCTGGCTTGTAAAAAGCCGGCAGGAATATCACATTTGCATCACAGGTGGCCCACTAAAAAGACTTTACTGCTGTCGGTCCATGCACTGGATGTAAGCTGCAGTGCGGCACAAAACAATGGGTTCGAAAATGACTGATGCCCTCGATAACAGACAGCCCTTCTGGAGGACTGTGTCTCAACAGTATGATGAGATTTGTGCTTTGCTGTTCAACAACATCATGCTATCATCAGTCATGGGAGATTTCTTGTGTATGCGAGCAATCGTCTTATAATCCTCTCCAGTGGAATAAAAGATGTACAGGTACTTAACAACGGTTGCACATGTGAATGCAGCCACTTGTGTCATTTACACCCGTCTGAAGGCCCCTACCTAACTGGCTAGAGGCCAAAGAAGATGAACACGGTGCCTGATGGCAACAGGCTGGCGTGGAATGAGCAATTGGTAGATGACTGTCAGACAATGCCTTCAAACCACAAGTGGCTGCAATGTACACATTACGTCCTGGCATAACCCTGAAGCTCTTGTAAAGAGCGCATGTAGCTCCGGACTTCTCCCATTTCGTCTTGGATAGGAGATTGAAGGCTGGTCAGTGCCCAGGTCCGCTGAAGGCTTAGGGAGACCTCAGTTTCTAGATGTTTCACGTCAGTGGGGCGGAGCTCGCTATAATAAGGTCCCCCGCCGCTGCTCCCAGAAACGCAATCTGCTGGAATGACCAACTCCTTCAGCTGTGGCCCCCGCAACCGTGCCACAGCTATGAGGTCCATGTCTGCTATCTCGTGACCTGCATGCAGAAGTCAATTGGCCGCAATGAGTGACAAAAACTTATTCGCACACATGATGAAATAATCAGTAACGAATAACTAGTGCTTCTCTCTTGCCCATAAGAAATCAGTCTGCTGGCATATATTAAAACTGCAGCGATTATCATGAAGTCATATGGTGGCAAGTTGATGCCCCAGTAATGGACATTGGCAATTGATTATTCAATCCTTCAAATCTGGCAAGCCATACAGTTAATTGTAGAATGACAGAACATCACAAAGGAATAGACACAAGGAACAGCTACTCTGCCATTTGCCACCCTAGTGCTTTTTCTTTGGTTCTGTTTTTGACATGAAATATTACAAGTCATTCAACGAGTAGTACACTGTGATGCTACAGCAATGAAACAACTGACGTACAACTTACCAACTAATATGAGACTGCTAAGGCGATGGCAGCGCCACGCCAGCATCACCACAGGGCTCTCAGCTCGCAGTGCAAATGTGCGTTGGGGGATTCCTCCGCTACCAGAGAGGGCACTCACAACGACGACTGCTTCCACTGTGTCAGCATATTGTGCAGATAGTAGATCCAAGACATCGCTTCGAAATCCGTCACTGAAGTAGGACTGAAACCTGGCTAACGGAATGGCAGCGCTGAGAAGGCTCTTGATGGCACTCCACTGCTCACAGGTGTGTAGTAGTGTGATTGTGACGCGCAGCTTTGGGCATCGCCGACTAAGTTCGATCCATGAGCCTTCACAAACAGACTGCTGGTCGTCAAGGCCATGAACATGCAGCACCAGCTTTGAAAGCACACCTCGTTCGCTGAGCAGCAAAAGGAACTGGTCACAGACATAGTCGTAGTCAATGCTCAGAGCTGTGAGGCATTCGAATTGGTGCAAGTGCCGCAAGTGGACCTCGGGAATGGGATAGTGGTCGGGGTCTTCCTTCACGCTGGCGAGGTAGAGCTGAGTGAGCGATCGTCGTTGGTGTAAGCTTAGCAGAGTCAGGAAGCTATCTGAATGGTGGAATATGTCCTCCAGGCATCCGAGAGAGAAATGTTCCAAGTGGTTCGTGGTGGAGATAACTTGCCTGATAGCGTCAATAAACCTGCACCAAAAAAAAAAAAAAGTACACATTTTATTACAATGAAATAATTGGAGCAGTAGTAACAAAGATCTTTGAATTGAACTGCACCAAAACAAACAGCACAGTTTTTATTACAATAAAATAGCAATAGTAACGAAAGTCTCTGAATTGAGAATCATGCATCAACTTGGCGCTAGTGGTTAAAACTTGCAAGGCGTTCTACAAGGACGAGGATCAATACATATTATATTTTCCGATCAAAAACGTCTTTCGCTCACAGCATTCTATGCGCTGGGTAACTACAAGTTGCCGCAAATTCCATGTAATGCAATCCGGCCTGAGCACGAATGCCTAGTCCAGGCGAATATATTTACACAAACTTTTTTAAAAGTTCCTAAAGATTTTTCTTTGTGAAGTTGTCGCAGTTTACTTGTGAGCAACAGTAACACAGAGCTGAAGGTCGAGTGACATCACGTGACAGCTTTCTACTCCGACGACCGGACACTGCGAGCAAACCGAAAGAAAAAAAAACAAGGTAAGCAAGCGCACTATTTTTGGTTGCGAGTTCGCTCTAAGGAACGCTCAGACAGCTTTGACGCCGTCAGCGTTTGAACAAACTTCCAGCAGGGACGCTATAGGTATGCTTTCAGCGCCGGTTCGCAACGCCTGGCGCTCACTCACCTGTCGTAGACGGCGATGGTTTCGTTTTCATTGCCTGTGCACGTCGGACCGTCGCTGGGGCGTAAAGGCCAGGCGACAACGCAGGCAGTCGGACGGAGACATAGCGATACCAGTTGACGGTTCTCTCCGAGAAATGCGAGAACAGCGACGCACTGCTGAACGACCAGCGGGCTTGTGCAGTCGAACTCCAGGGTGAAGTGACGAACAAAGCGCCCGCATTTTCGGGACAGAAATTCAGCCTGACGCCAGGCGTTTCGCTTGCGGCTTAAACGGATCGTAAGCGTCGTCCAAAATCGTGGATGGAAAAGGCATTCCCGCCACGCCCGACATGTAGAGGAAGCCTTTAATTTATCCCTGAACGACAGGTACTCGTAAATTTCGACTAGGACAACAGACGGTAAGGCAGCAAAATCCCCGCGAGCCCACCCCACCGACATTACAACACGGACCCACTGCCCACATGGAAATAGCCTTGGTTCGCTTGCTGCAAGCTGCTTCTCTGAAAACAAGGTGACGGAGCTGCGGGGTCTCAATTCACAAAATTAAAGAGTTATTAAAATGTTCTAACTTAGTTTTACAGTTTATGCAATGTAAAAAAAAAAAGGTTGATTTATAATTTTATGACATGGACTTTGAGTTTAGGGTCCGGTAGTGTAGTGGCGCTAGCATTCAATCAAGGCGCTTCTTTTTGTTGTTCAGTTGCTTGTATTGTGCGATGACGCAATGATTTGCTTGTTTCACGTGAGTTTGGTCATTTAGGAATACATTTGACGCGTTCCCAGTTTACACAAGGTGATCACTGGAGTGCGCAAGTTTCTGCCTCATGATGTCATTGAGACCACGGTGATCGGTACCATGATCGGGAACACCGTGGTTGGAAGTTCTTTTTTGTGGAGTATGAATGGGTTACGGCGTGTTACTGGGCGGAAAAGTTGGACATTCCTGGTGCAGTGTCGTGCAAAAGCCACTTTGTCATATCCATTGACACCGCTGTGCGCCTTCGTCGTCGGCGAAAGATGTGTTAGTTTATTGCAACTTCACGTGTAACGTGCTTGCCCAGGCCGCTTGTGCCTTTTTGTGAGCGTGTCAGTAATGTCTTCTAAGCTCTTCTTGCCTAGCTGTCGTGTCTTGTAGCTTGGCTTCAGCATTAAGATGTTCGCATTGGCGTGCGCAATTGCGAGCGCACATTTCGGAGATCATATTTTTCACTACTTCTCTCGTGCCGCCTAAATTGGCGTTCATTTTGAGCCCTCGTTGTGATTTAATAACCTTACGGCTTATAGTCTGAAAACCTTGATGCAAGTGAGAAGTGCGCGGCCCATTAAGGACGTTAATTATGTGCAGTGCAGACAATCCCCATAATACATTCTGCGTAAACAAATTGGCATCTGGTTCTGACTGATGTTTCAGACCGCGCCTGCTGCGCTGAGCCATTTGTACCTTCTGAGTAGCCACTGCAGAAGTCCATGGCGAGCATTCTCATCAAACGGAGACATAAATGAGTATGATCAAATGCATGTGCAACCCGACTCAAAAGCAGTATTGCTGCATGCAGCTGAAGTTATGTTATCTGTAATGTTTTCAGGCCTTCCATGTCTGAAGTTGAGTACGAGGCGCTTACAAAAGAGGCATTGGAATCCTTGGCTGAAAAGTTTGATGAAGTAATTGAAGACCTTTGTGATGTTCCTGAAGCAGATCTTGCATTGAGTGTGAGTAAAACTTGCATGTTTTCATAATTTCAGTGTAGCTGCAAAGAGGTACTAAAAAAATACCCTTTTCTTCTGTATAGGATGGTGTCCTGACAGTGCACTTAGGGCGAAAATATGGCACCTATGTCATCAATAAACAGACGCCAAACAGGCAAATCTGGCTTTCATCTCCCATCAGGTATTCATCTGAACGTTTAGTACTCTTATAATATGTTCTTGTTATTTGTTGAAATAATAAAAGGCGGGATATTTTCGAGGGATGGGTCTTTTTCATTTAAACTGAAAATTTTGCAGCTTAAACGGAAAAGTTCAAACCTCAATAATGTCCCACTTGTTATAATCACAGATGAAAGTGCACCAGTGCCAGTTTTCAAAACTCGGTTTGCAATTTTCCAAATCGTGTTTGTCTGGCGGTAAAATACGAGTTACACTTTCAGTCAGGGGTGTTAAGCAATGGTGGTATTGTTGGACAAGCAGTGCAGCTATGTGATTTGCAATATTGCGCTGTTAGCTTCCACACCTAGGCAGAGTGGAAAGCACCACCTCTTCACCACATGCTAGCTAAGCGCTGTTTGTTCACTGCCAGCTTGAATTTAGGTAGGTTATGAGCTGCACTGATATGAAGCTGTGCATGGGCATGAAGAAAATTTGAGGACATTTAACTTTGCGTTCAAGTTATGGCAACAGCATTAATGGCTCTTCCCTACAGCTGTCCATGCAGGTCTTCCTTTGTGTACATACTTAATGCTTAGTTCCTTAATCACGTATCCATAATATTGTGCTACTATTATTGCAAACATACTCATTAACATTGTCATAGGCTACCACATTATGTGAAACACTGCCCGGCATAGATATAAAGCCACATTTCAGCAAGCCATACTAACGTGCTTGCATGGTTTAAGGGTATTTTGTCTGACATGGGATCCAGGGATGTTGGGTTGAGTTTCTGTCTCACAGGAGCAGTACCAGCTGGCAGCTGCTGCCATCTCGGCCATGTCATGTGGTCTCACGGCTTCACACAAGCCACCAACCATTCAGCGTTTGACCATGACGCCTGCCAAGGTTGACCTGCCAGAGGCATGCTCGTATTTTTTTGCTCACAATTGCAATAATGCAATGCTGAGTTTTCTGCGGAGTGGAGCCCATGAATTTGTCGCATTAAAGTATCATGTTCAGGCCACCATGGTGATATAGCAGCAGTTCCATCACTGCTGGCATCATGCTGACCATGGGATGCTCCACTCTCTTACTTGGGCTCGACAAGACAACTCTGCGATAATGTATCAGCATAGTTATTAGAATTCGAATTCCATTTGTGTTCTAACACACAGTTGTTAAGCTCGTTCAATGAAAACTCTGCCACCAGCACTGTGGGTGCAGTGAGCAAAAAATTAGTTGTGGTGTAGCTCTGGTTAACCCTAGTTAAATTGCGAAAGCAACGGCGGTAGCTTCTTTTGCCTGCTACATTATTCTCCTATCACGCCCTATCAGTGTAAGGTGCTACATAATGGGGACACTTAAGGTCATCCTTTAAGGGTATGATGCAAGAGCGTAAGCTACCAGCCCACATATAAAGTCACGCTTTAATGAAGCCGTATGGACGTACCTGCGTGTCGTAGGGGTAACGAGAATCAGTTCTGGCAGGCTGATTCTAATATCACCCTCCCATATGAAAGGAGCAACCTGAGTTTGCAGCTCCGGCCCATAGCATATGGGTAACTTGAATTCAAATGTCATGGCAGGCTGAGTTTTTTATGAGTAGGCCGTAGCTACGCTTCTTCATGGCATAGTTGCGGCCACCCGAGGTCTCACTTTGGCTGTCGTACTATTGTTTTCACAATAAAATTCACGAGCATGTCTCCGGCAGGATGGTGGTTGGCAGGTGACACGCCCAGGCACAGCAGGTTGTGCGACGTTACGAGACCACATAACACGGCTGAGTCCACAGGAGCTGCCGAACCCAGTAGCCTCTCTGAGTTTGGAGTGCAAGATAAGAGTATAACTGGAAAGCCTTGTATCCAGAGTTTGAAACCACTGTCCTTAGGGTGCACCTGCATGTTTGTATGGCTTCTTTGAACGAAGTCGTATATCTTTTTTGTGTGGCCTTTCACATAGCATGACAGCTTGTGACTGCAGGCTTATGAGTATGAGTAAGATAACAGAGGCACAAGTTAAGGAATTAGTTATGTATTTGAATGGTCGGCAAAGGGAGTCTCACAGATAGGAGCCATTAATGCTGTCACAGCACATACTAAAAGAAAAAAAAAAAGCGTATGTATCTTAATTGTCCTCCAGATATTTATTTTTATGCTAGCTACTTCATTTAACTTGTGTTAGTTAATTTAACTACAATATTTTTTTTACAAGCACGGCTTCTATTAGTATCATTTACTTTTTCATTACTGGTAAATAAGCTAATACCATAAAAAATTCCAAGATACATATTAAACAACTCTTGGCCAAACATGACTGCCACATTTAATGACCAGAAAAAGTAACTCATTCATAAAAAATATTCACAAAAAAAAAAAAAACAGACACATGTTCTGCAGTAAACGCCAAAATAGCGTCTCATATTAAAGAAAAAAAATCTGGAATGTCCAGCCTCTGAACATTGTTTACAAAAAACAAAAAATATGCATTGCTTTTTCAGTGGTCCAAAGAGGTATGACTTCGTAGGAAGCAAGTGGGTGTACAAGCATGATGGTGTGTCTCTCCGTGATCTTCTAGAAAGTGAGATATCATCATTGCTAAAGAAGCCTGTGAAGTTTGATTGTTGCATTTGAAAAAAAAAAAATGTAGGCATAGGTTTTATAACTTTTCTTACTGCATATTTATTGTAAATAAATGTCTATTAGGCAATTATTCGAAGTTGTCTGCTTGGATGTTTTACCTGCAGCTGTTCGATCACTTTCACTTTTACAAACTCAACTTTAGTGCACAAGTTCATGGGGAAGTTTGTGTTTTTGAAATCTGCTTGCAATGTAGCTTTCAAGCTCTTTAGCTATCCTGTGTCCCTTGTTGAGTGTGTGCATTCTTGAATGAACTTAACCTGTTTCAGTTGTATTGCAGTGGTGCTATACAGGAGAGCATATTGGCGGGCTAGTTGGTGCATGATAGAAATTAATAAAAACAGCGCGAAAACGAAGACAAGACTGAACAACACAGGTGCTGACTAGCAACTGATATTTATTTGCGTGCAGAAGGAATTTATAGGCACAAAAAAAAAGTCAGTAATTGTGCTATTCAGATCGTAATAATGATTTCACAAGTAAGGAGGCCCATTTTTATTTGCATCATTTAGAGAACTAGCTCTCTTGTAATTGGAAAAAGTAGGTGTATTCTTTTGTTTCATGCTTTCATTTACACAAAAATGCTTGCACAGAAATGTTATATAGTCCCACAGTTCTGATAGTTTGGAGCCGTCACTTAATTAAATTAATAAACAGGGAAGATATGCTTTTCAGTAGCGATATCTCCAACGATAAAGCAGGCCAGGTTACCAAACTGATAATTTACAATTTTTCATTATAAATTGATTTCTCTTTGCTGATTCCTGGAAGTTAATGACAATAGCTGACATCCCTTCTTAAAGGACTATAGACACCAAATTTTGGTGGCATTTTTTTTGTTAATTATGCGTAAGTCATTACTATATATCAATCCGCACATAGTTTTCGCTTACGGCTGCTTAATAATTTATAACTGTATTTTTTTTTCTCACCAGTTTTGGTTTCGTTATCCGAGAGATGGCTGTGACGTCACAATCATGCCTTGATGCGCGGCATGAAAAAACAGCGATATAATCTCTCATTCTTCACTTGTAATGATTCCTGTTCTTGAGGCAGGCTGGGTTTATCATTGTAGTGAATTTAAATGACACAGCAATCTATTTTTATCCTCACGTGACCTGGACTTGACTGTGACATTACAGCCATCTCTAGGCTGTTGAAACCGAAACAGGTGCAAAGCGAAATTCGATTATAAATTGTTCAGCAGTCGTAGGCGAATATGACGTGGTGATTCGTGTACAGCAATGTCTTAGGCATCATTAGAAATGATATAGAAATGATAAAACACGAACCCATAAATGAGGTGTCTATAGTCTTTTAAACTGTCTTTTATGCCTATTTCATCAGTGCCATTACATATGCTGCAAGCCAAAGGCCTCTTTCATTGATCTCCATTTAACTGTCTTGCAGCATACTCGTCAACCTTATCCCCACAGACTTCCAAGTCTCGTGCATCCTCCTGCTTCCCTATCGCTCCTGCTACGTTTGCCATCCCTTGAAATCCACTATTTTTTCCAAGTGGTTATCATTATTATGTCTCCACATTACATGTCCTGCCCATGGCCATTTCTCCTCCGTAACCTTAGTTGGGACATTAATCTCCATTTTTTTACATTTTTGTCTACTGTGTCATAATGTTACCTGTTTCATTTTCTGTTTTATTAAAAAGTATGTTTTTGTTATGTACCATATTGTTATCAATGGTAGCCTTCACGGAATAGCTGCGACATGTATGTTAACAAGCTGGTGAAGTAAATTGTAATAATAATTAGGCGCTTCATTTAGAGGTTTGTAGCAGCTCGCTTTAATGCCCGATCAGATTTTAGAAAATTTAAGATGTGGTTCTCATAGGAACTGCAGAGTAAATAATTTTGTTTTTGTTTTATTTTTCACGTCTCAAACCGAAACCGCAGAGCAGAGGAGCGCACGCGGTCACTCCTACAAACGCGTCTCGTGTGCTCTTTTCGTAACAGGCGCTACCATCATATCCAACAAGGAGCTAGAATCACTTACGCTGCCATAGCTGATGGCAGGCGTTTATGGGCGCACACGCATGCACTCGGTCACGCGAAAAGAGGCATTTAATTTTATAGCTGAATAGCTGCAAATTTGTCTATTACAGTTTAGATATCGTGCTTGCTAGTTGACTCATTTACCGAATACAATATTTTGTAAATAAATATTTACCTGGGGATAAATCTTAAAAGTTAATATGTCAGTACTGAGAGCAGCGCGAAAGACGATACACGCAAAAAGCAGGCACAAGCACTGTGGTGTCCGTGCAATCGGGTGTAGTTACTACATAAGTTTTGCCATATAAGTTCATTTAACATGACGCCACCGCACTGTATTAAGACTGTTGGTAACCGCGGCAGCGAGGAGGGGGAGCGTCGTCAGCCATTTGTTTGGTCACGGTGACGGGGCGACGCTTTCCGCCATAGCATGTCGTGTTTATGTCTGGTGGACTCACACGACAGACCAAATCGCAAAGCGCTCTCGTGATCCTACTTGAACATGCTAGCACACTGCTGACATGTACCTACGTCACTGATTCCGCTGCTTTGCTTCAGTCCGTGAGCAGCGCTTTTACAGTTCCGATCATTCATGAACGACACTTTATTTGTTTGTATTTGCCTAGCGAAAGCTTTCCAGCCGCTGCCCCCCCCCCCCCCCCCGGGGGGGGGGGGGGGGGCTATGCATGCACAATGTAACATATGTTGCACTTAAACGCCGGAGAAAAGTAAAGGAACAGGTATAAGGAAGTAATTTGCCGGCTCCGAAGTAGGCACGAACAGGCGTCACACTCTGTATCCCAATCATCTTAGCCTGATGCCTGTACTGCGCGCAGCGGTATGTCTGTTACCCATAGTCACACAGAAGTACTGAAAGCTAGAGCTCATTGGTACCGTGCGACAGCTAGAAGGTATTCGTCACTTACGTCTAGTGCTTTAGCCCGCATTACGCTGCATAAGCTTTGGCTTTTACACGTACCGCGAGCACATGCGACTAGTCCGAATGGTTCTTTTTCAAGGGTTGAAAGTAGCATGTTTATGAAGTTGGCATTGAGTGTGATCTGCACAGCACGAAACCGTGTGCATATTTTATCAAATTGAGGAGGACAGCAACATAGCAGGCATGGAGGAAAAAAAAAAGTGCAGGTGATGCCGCGCACAACTGACAGCTAATCTGGACAGCAGCGCGCCCGGTCGAGGCTCTCCCCTTGCGCAGCAGTGCTCCATTTGCCGGTCTCGATGTTGTATGAGGTCTCCCAGCTCCATGGACGTATATACAGGGACGTTAAGGGCAGCCTTTTACAATATATGAAGCGCAACCTCAATCTGATGTCTTTGGCGACAGGTTAGAGTAAGGTATGGAATTGTATATAAAATTACGCTGAGTGCTAATGCGTGGACAAGCTGCCTGACTTGACCCTCGCGTAGCCCGGCGTGCTTATTGACAATGCGGCGAACTAGATGCGTAAGCTGATTACAAACTTTAACGGTTGTAGATGCTTTCTACCACCAAACATGGGCATTGGATACTACAGTAAGTTGCATTAAAACCTATCTCCCTATAATTACCCCTCCTTCATCGCTCCCAGATAAACTCAGAGTAACCCCCATCCAAGAAAAAAAAAAAAAAACTTTGCACCCGATACTAACCCAGGCAGACGTTCCGCTCGCGTTTTCAATCATTTTCACCCTACCGATTCCACGATCGTCTACACAGATGCATCACGAACTAACGTTGGAGCGGCTGCTTACTCAATTGAGAGCTCTAGCGAGGTAGTGACGCATACCCTCGGACTTCATGGACTTCATGAATACGACGATGTTCAATGATTTATTATATGATAATAATAATAATATATTGCAGCGCAGAAGAAGACGAAGAGCGATCTCTTCGACGAAGATGACTCTGCTGCTGTAGAGGCCAACAACAACGACTTACACGCGTGTTGGTTCCGCTGCTGTGTCACTGGATCTTCCCGTTACCCTGTTGACCTAAGGTCTCTGTTCCCGTACTGACTGTGTGTGTCAAAATGTGACATTGGTGAAGGTTCTGGGTCGTCTCATTGCAGTGCACGCGAACACGCAATTCGAACCTAGTATTAAGTCCTGGCCACCGGATATTCATGGAGTCCGCAGCAGCATCTGAGATCCGCGCTAGCCGACGTCAGCAAGGCCAACCGCTGGAATTTGGATTCTTCGCCGAGGGGAAGATGTATCGGGCTGAAATCATCATGGCCTCCCAGTCGCAACAACCTGACAACGCGACTGCGACACGGATAGTACGTGGCTGTGACACCAAGAACTGTCGCCCCGTTCCGTGTCGATGACCTGGATGACGTTGAAGACAAGGTCCAGCATTATGAACGGGTTGCTCGTCACAACGGATAAACACCTGATCAATGCCTGCAGAACATCTACTTCTCACTGGAGGCACCTACAGTGAAGTACTGGTTCGAGAACCGCAATGCTTTGCTGATATCTTGGGAGATGTGCAAGAGTGCGAACTGGTACGCACGTTCGCTAATCAGCATCGGTGACAGCATTCGCAGAGCTGCTACAAACTCTGGGCCCAGCGGAGAGCGTGAGAAGCTTTGTCGAGGACGATCTGCGCTTAAGCGTTCGCGCCGACCGCTACAGAGGAGAAAAGGCGCCTTATTGCGAGGCGTACAAAGTGAGACCTTTGGTGGCCTTATACGAAATCCACCGACTACAGTAGCCAATTTTGTCACCGAAGTGACTACCATCGAGTGCGCGTTGGCCACAAGGAAAAACCACTATCAGTGATTGGGCAACTTCCCGGACGTATCAAGCCTTAATTACCTCGTCTTACCTAAACGGTTTTGGCCTCGTCGATGTCCGCGAGGTCGTGCGAGAAGAGCTAAATAAGTTTTTCTCAACTCCTGAGCAACGTTCCCCAGCAACCATTGCTACAGCCGTTCGGGAAGAAAAGCAACACGCACTCGCTTCAAAAGTGGTACCAGCTGTTGCTGTAGACACACAGCCGACGGTGACCTATGTCGCTATTGCCCTTCGGCAGCTTCCCACCCCTAGCCAGTACCCAATGGCTGAGGATCTCGGCGCCGCGAATCCGTGCCGCAGTATGAAGCACTCGAGGAGCTGAAGTGCGAGTCCGACACTCTGGAGGACCGCTGACCGGCGGCCGCTGTGCTTCCACTGCGGTGAGCCAGACCGCATGTATCCTCGCTGCCCGTGTCAAGAACTCAGCCTTCGAGGATTCAACCGACTTGATCCGCACCCCCGTTACGCTGAACAGCCGTAGGAGATCCAGGAGTATCTTCGAAGTCCTCCGTCACGAGTGCGAGCTCCGCATCCATCGCGCTTGCCGACATCACGTCGCCAAGTTTCCCCTTTCCGCGGGTCTCGCCGTCAGAGCCCGTTTCTTCTTCCTCGTCGGGAAAACTGAGTAAAGCGAGGCGTGAAGGTGGCGTTGCCGAAGTCGGCCGAAAGGGTCTCCATGTACGTTACAGCGTCGTGCTACGAACGATTGCAGCCTTGGGGGCACAAGCGGTTTTGCAGTTTCCGGTAACGTCAAAATAGTAACCGATGGTCACGGGGTAGCCGCATTCGTTGACACTGGTGCTGGTTATTCGGTATTTAGTGGAGAATTCTCCCGCCAACTCCGAAAAGTGACTACGCCGTGGGATGACCCTCCAATACGAACCGCGGGAGGTCATCTGGTACACCGTAGGGGAAAATGCACCGCCCGCATCAAAATTGGTGAGACGGCCCGCGGAATTTGTGATCTGAGAGCAATGCTCTAAAAATGTTTTTTGAGAATGGACTTTCTTCGCGAGCATGGCACAGTGATCGACGTGGGGCAGAACAAATTGGCAGTCCAGACACGTTCTCTGTCGCCAAGGCCTATGCATCAAACCGAGCTATGTTTAGAGTAGACTCCGAACATGTCAATTTGGCGCCGCTGTAGCCGAGACATCTGCTTGGGGCGAAAGAGCTGTCAAGGAAGGAAGTGTTGGAATGCTGCTTACAAGGGGAATCGGCGTTGCGAGAGGGATAGGAAACGTTATCGAAGGGCGGGACAACCTCACCGTGATCAACTTTAGGAGCGAGCCGCAACACCTGATGAAAGGGACAGTTATAGCTTGTATGGAAGAAATTAGCGACGTTCACGAGGCCATTGTGTTTCCTGAGCACGACATGCCATGCGGACCAGAAAAAAAAAATTGAGAGCACTGTGGAATCTACACTGCAGAAATGCGAAAGCTGGAGTTTTGGTGCTGCATACGGTGCATTACGTTTGCTCTCATCATTATTATCAACTAAATGCACCGCCATGATCAATGCTACTGTCATACAGCTGTATAACGTCACAACACCTGTGGCGCTCCTGGCGGAAAGAGCGGGAGTTAGGCCGCCGTTCATGCGCACCGCCATCTCTCACGGACGGCGCGAGTTGATCGCCCATATGATGATGATGATAACTTTATTTTCCACAAGATAAGGAGGCCCCCAATTCCCGCCCCGGCACGCAGGCCTAAGGAACGGGAGCAGAGACCTCCGCGATCTTTAAGGCGTGACGTCATAACACCTGTGGCACTCCTGGCGGAGAGAGCGGGAGTTAGGCCGCCGTTCATGCGCACCGCTGTCTCTCACGGACGGCGCGAGTTGGTCGCCCAGCTTTGAGGCGTGACGTCATAACACCTGTGGCGCTCCTGACGGAGAGAGCGGGAGTTAGGCCGCCGTTCATGCGCACCGCCGTCTCTCACGGACGGCGCGAGTTGGTCGCTCAACTTTGAGGCGTGACGTCACACAGAGGTCATGCACAAGGTCATTTTATGTGCACCGCCGTCGCACCGCAAAGGCTTGAAAGTGAAAGTAGTATTGCTTTCGCAATAAAAAAAAACAGACCTTGAAACTGAACCTAGATAAAAAACTTGAGTTGTCCCAGACGCGCGATCTTCTCGAACATTTACATCGCTATAACGATTATTTTTCCACGACATCCAGGATTCGCCAGACGCCGGTCGCAAAACACAATTATTGTAGATGGCGCAACACATCCTATTCGCCAACCACCGTACCGGGTTCCTTGAAAGAAATAGAGACGACACAGGGGCAAGTGCGTGAAATGTTAAACGAAGACGTCATCCAGCCTTCCAACAGGCCGTGGGCTGCACCTGTGGTGCTGGTGAAAAAATATACGGGACGGGTCGCTTCGAGTCTGTGTAGATTACCGGCGACTCAATAAAGTGACAAAGAAGGATGTATACCCACAGCCCCGAATCGATGACACCTTCGATCGGCTCCGTCACGCGCGCTATTTTTCGTTGATCGATTTCAGGAATGGGTACTGGCAGATTGAAGGGGATGAGTGAGGCCGGGAGAAAACCGCGTTTATAACACCGTATGTCCTCTATGAGTTTAAGGTGATGCCGTTTGGCTTATGTACTGCATCTTTGCCGATTATCTTGTGCACATCGAAGCGGTTCTTCAGGCTACACGGAAGGCTGGCCTCACACTCAAACCTTCCAAAGGCCGGTTCGCCTACAGCGAGTTAAAGTTTCTGGACAGATGCAGCTAAAGGTGGCTCGCGAGAGCTATCGGTAAGACTCTCAGAGTCTAGGAAATCCGCTGAGAACGTGGCACTATAGAGACGCTGAAAAAAGAAAATGCAGTCATGTGGGTATTATAATCCAAAGATTAAAGGGTGAGGTACAGCAACTCAAATACGAACGCATGCACTCATGTCGCACAGGCCGTGATCTCCACCGCTAACAACAACCCACCACTGCCAGCCCGGTAAAGAAGTCGGAAACTCCCGCACCTAAAAAGGGGGCGTTGCAACCACGGGAGGGAAATATGACGGGCCAAGTCAGAACGGAAATCAAGGATATGATCACTAGCGTGCAGAGTCCATCGAGAACTTGCACACGACGGTGCTTTGGTTAGCGAACAGGGTCACGAGCTCGAAGGTAGAATAAGCAGGACTGGGGCGACGGTACATCAGCAGTATCCGCAGCAAATCCCAGATGCAGAAATGACAAATGTCTATCACGATGCCCATGCACAGACAAGCGCCTCCCCATCAATCAACATGGCCCTCAGTAAACAAGGAATCATCATATGGCAATGTTGCTGTAGAGGACTGCTCGGTAAAAAGCCGGTCCTACAACAGTACATTAGAAACACGACATATTTTACTGCAAGAAACGTTGCACACGCCGGCATCCGCCCCTGTTTACCATTAACTTTTCTTCAAGGTTGAAGACAGGGGCTTATCCACTCTAGTTGACAAGAGGATGACGACCATCGTCCATGAACCGAAGGGAGTCAAAATTAAACACTTATTCATCGAGCTAATACCAAACAAGTTTAGGAAAGAAAGTATATTTGTCCTCAATCTGTATAGCAGTCCCACTCACAAGAAGCAGCGCTTTCTCCAAGAAAACGCTGTGACTGATCGCCAACGATGCCCTCGTGGTTGGGGGCGGTTCCAACGCCCCAAACAGCACCTGGGTTTACAGCTGCAGCGCTGTCAAGGGCAGATAACTGGCAAGAATCCCTAGATCTCGACCTCACACCCATTACCAAGCCCGTACCAGAGAGCAGGAATTCAAATGAAGATACTGGGAATAATTACAATTAGTCAGAAAGGCGAGGCAAGACTCCGCGTCCATCTTCGACATCGATGAATGTACGCGCAGACTGAACGTCGACACCAGAAACGCCACGAAGACCGTCGCGACCGACTTCCAGACAGACAGGATGGACAGTCGCCTCGCTCATCTGATCGAAGCCAAGGCGTCCATCTTCACTAGACGGAAAGGTCTGCGACTAAACAGGAAATTACGAGAGAAATGTTGCTGAACTGGTCAGAACTTATGTCGAATCCTCTGCAAACAAGATATGCAAATCGGTCGACGGACATTTACACAACGGACAAACATGGAAACTACTCAAACATCTGTTAGATAACACAAACACAAAGTTGCACCAAAGGGACCTCGCCAGACTGCTGTACATCGCGGTCAAGAAACTGGGCGAAGAAAGGGTGGCGAAAATACTATGCCAGAGGTATCTACCTCTTGGGCTCCCTATCACACAAGGCTCTTACGTGGGAAGGCCCAACGCTTCGCTAGATGAAGATTTCAGCAGCGGAGAAATTCGTGTGGCTCTGCACGATCTTCACAGTAGGTCGGCTCCCGGACCGGATGAGGTCTCAAATAAGACTCTGTGAAACTTGGACGACGATTCCATGGACAAATTCATGGAATGTACAAACGAACGATGGAAGGAGGGCTCCGTACTGAAGCAGAGGAAGACCGCGAAGACGGCACTCATCCCCAAACCCGGCTCCTAGCTTGGAGAATCCGGGGCCAATCTCGCTTACTTCATGCGTGGGCAAAATAATGGAACGTGCATTACTCAATCGAGTAAATACCCACCTCGAACTGACAGGTGCCTATCCACAGACTGTCATCGGGGTTCGGTCTCACATCTCGCCGCAGGACGCTATGCTGAAATATCAGATCCTGGACAAGACCCGTTCCACCAAAGCCATCCTCGGACTCGACTTCTAAAACGCATTCGACAAGGTCGCCCATTCGGTGATCCTGGCCCAAATCTCGCGCATGAACCTTGGCGAAAGAGACTATAAGTACGTAAAAGACCGTCACCGACAGAAGGGCGCTCCCCGTAGCGGGAGACATCAGGTTTGAGGAGCAAACGCTGGGAAGCACCGGCACCCGGCAAGGATCGGTCATTTTGCTCAGGCTCTTGAACCGCATCTCTCGCCTTAATCCCAGGAAAAGCTGGGGCCGCCGTTGACTCATTCGTTCATTGATCTTCCGCCGTTTGGTGTTGGGGGAATCCGCTTGGTGCGGAATCACTGGGCCGCTTGGGCGCCATCCGACTCATTCACTCGACTGCAACGACAAAGGGCGCCGCCGCAGCGAGTACTCGCTCCGCCTGCTGGTGCAGGTGAAATCACTGTTGCTATGCGAAGCTGCGCATGCGCTTCAGCGCCGCCGCCTGCCGCCGAGGAGCGAGGAGAGTGTGCACCAGTGCAGGGTAGAGTCACAGCTGACTCTGTGCAGCCTTTGGATGTAACGGATGGACAGTCACCGCGTGTATGAAAGCTTAAAGGCTTTCGCCTTAATATCCGTGGAAGCCTTCCGAATAATCAAGAACTTGAAACTCTCGCCGGACAACAAGGTCGAGCTATAGTTTGGTTCCCCGCACACATGGGGAACGTCTCTCCGCATCTCGCCAACATAAACGAAGTCGCTCACTCCGTCGCACGAGGTCTCGCATACCGTGCCGGAGAGAGTCATGGCGAAGAAGGGGGGATAAAGAGGCTGACGAGATTTATTCACTAAACCAAAGCCTTCTACCTGCCGCACGTTCGCGTGAGTTTTCGCGTACATTGAGCTCAGCCTTAATTCCTCCATCTGACTTAATTCACATGACATAGCCGTACACCACAATATCCGCAGCTAAGCAGCCCACGCGGTGTGGTCTCGTCAGGCAGCGTACGTTCATATCATCTTACACGTACTCAGTGATTCGTACCAGCGTCAAAAGGTCATGCCAAATATGCCGCAGATAGAGTAGTGACTCCGATATCAGTCGCAAGAAAAGAATAATTGCTTGCTTTTAGCCAACATTTTTTTTCTTTCAGTTTCTTTTTTCCCCGGCTCAGGCACTCGTCAGCGAAATTTGAAAGCGATTGTTTGGTCAGTCTGAGCGTATACAGCTTGAGCATGCTCAAGCCCAGCCAAATCTAACCGAACCTTTAAAAGGGATAGCATCTCCAGCTTACTGAAACTAATTGAAGATTATTTATAGTCGCCTTGACCAGTCGGCAGCATTTTTCGTTTGCCAAAGTACATAATTGAATGACTGGGTTGAGGAACAAGTTGTCAAAACAAAAGTTCTAGACCGTCTCTAAAATCGGTTGACTACGTTATTTTCGTCAAGCTAGCGTTTGCTTACAGTTATTTTTATTACGAAAGCAATACTACGCTATATAGAACCGTTCTTCACAGATGCCGGTGGCCCATTAGCTAACTTTGGCAAACGAAAAAATACTGCAAACCAGGACAAGCAACTCTCAACTGTATTCAGTTGGTTTCACTGGGGCTAGGGCATAACGCATTTTTAAAGCATTGGTAACATTTAGGTGGCACAACCGGTATATGAATATGTTCCTAACAGGCGGTAATCAATGTTCAATTCTTTTTTTATTTTGAATGAATTTTTTTATATGTTACGGGCAGGTGCTTCCACACAAATGCGTAAACCTTTCTTTTGCGAGATACGCCATAGTACAATCCTAGAAAAATATTGTTTATCAAGAGAGGTGGAAAACTTCGTTTCTGGCATATCGTAAAGCTGCAAGTTTGTAGCCCACTGTATACAAACTAAGATTTGGTCGCTTATCAGTATTACCTCAAGAAATCTATGCCACTTGTACTCGTATAAACGTTTTCGTTACTGCAGTTCTTTATGAAAAATATTGTGAGCTTCTCTCGAGGCGCTACGCTCTGCAAAAAACTCAATATTCAACCCTATATTCTTGTACCATACACTGTCATCCTGCCGCTAGTCTTATTCTCAGCATTTGTGAACTCATGTTCTGTATTTCGAGCAAATGTGTACTTCCAGACTTTTAAGCTGCTTCCCTACACCGCCCTCTACTGCCGCTTCAAAATCTGCCAAAATTTAACACGCACACACACACACACACACACACACACACACACACACACACACACACACACACACACACACACACACACACACACACACACACACACACACACGCACGCACGCACGCACGCACGCACGCACGCACGCACGCACGCACGCACGCACGCACGCACGCACGCACGCACGCACACACACACACACACACACACACACACACACACACACACACACACACACACACACACACACACACACACACACACACACACACACACACACACACACACACACACACACACACACACACACACACACACACACACACACACACACACACACACACACACACACACACACACACACACACACACACACACACACACACACACACACACACACACACACACACACACACACACACACACACACACACACACACACACACACACACACACACACACACACACACACACACACACACACACACACACACACACACACACACACACACACACACACACACACACACACACACACACACACACACACACACACACACACACACACACACACACACACACACACACACACACACACACACACACACACACACACACACACACACACACACACACACACACACACACACACACACACACACACACACACACACACACACACACACACACACACACCACAAAATGGACGTTACGTGACACGCATCAGTGCGCGCCGCTCGCCACAGCTGCGCCAACACCTCCTAGACTATAGCTGTGCTCGCTCTTCAATTGATTCGCCGGCGCTCGGCGCTGTCTCGCCATGAACGACGACCCGAGCCCGTCGTCTCTTCGATAGACGCCAAGCCGTCTGATCATCTGGTCGATATAGCTTGCCGGCGGAAGGTCTGAGAATTTTGCTTGACAGAGCTTGCTTTCGCTGTACGCTATAGGTTTAACAACACCTAAACCTCTGCCGCCTTTCTCTGCCCTCTGATTTTTTTTATCGTGAGCTGCGTTGGTCTTTAGTAAAATTTTTTAAATATGTCATTCCTCGGTTTATTTATAAAAATAACGTTGTTATGTTTTGGAGGACGATCCTTCTTATGTGTATTTATGTCCTATCGTAAGCAAAAGTATAAGAGACCGCCCCTAAAATTTTTGCACAGTGTCACACGTTATAGGGCGCTGCTTAAAAATGTAGTGCGGCATGGCTCAGAACTTTAAATGGAGATCCTTTACTTTAGTTCATTCAAAGGTCTCGAGGCTGCGGGGTTTTACAGGGGACTGCCAGCAGAGAAACTGTCTTGTGTTCCGAAAGAAACATTTTAATGAGGAGGAGCCTGAGCCACGAGTAAAGTTACAAATATGACGTTGCTCTGTCCTCAGGCTACAATTCAGTAAAATTTCTTCAAGAAATAGAGGATGGCCATTGGTGTCAGTATTTGAGCAGCTTAATGTCCTGCACAGGTCGACAACTGCATCACGGTATTTTCCACCTCCAGTCAGCGGTGGAGGCCAGGGGGAACTTCTTTTATTGAATCCAGTTCCACATGTGAACCCTGTGGACGGCAGGCATTTTCTTTGCGATTTTTCACTATTCCTTCTTTTGTTGGTGGAAGTGTGCAAGCTCATTCTGCAGAAGCTTCACAATGCTGATATTTTTCAGTGTTTCCTCCAACTGCGTTTCCTCTTCGGAAGTTGTACTGCGTTGGCTGATGTTTTTCGAGATAGCCCACACCATCCCAGGGCTTTTCGCGTGCTCTATAGCTGTGAAGGCCTATTTTGTTTCTTGAAATGTACTGTACTGTTGGTCACGAATTCTATATTTAATACTGAAGTGAGCGAGAGCCCTTTCTGTCACATAAATATTCATAGTTGGCAGCGTTGTCGTCAAGGGGCGCCTTGAAGAGGCCGAAGACAGGACCCAAGGCTGCTTTTCCAGAAATGAACATGGAGATTCTGAAAAAAAAAAAAAAAAAGTAGCAAAGTTTTTCAGTTCACACGCTGCGCCTCGACAGAACTTCGGTTGCTTCGGTCGCACGTGCACAGATGGAACGTGCAGTCCGCCTATAGCCTTGAAAACACCGAGCGAAACTCGAGATCCGTCAACATCTGAGCTCCACTACGTATGTATACTAACTGGATCGAAGCCCATAGTTCGAACAGAACTGCCAGGTATTAGGAAAATATTAAGTATCTTGCTATCAGAGGGGTTAAATTCTCCGTGCAGCGGCAGCACGTGTGGCGCTGCCAAATTCGGAATCGTGCCAGGCATAATGTCGCTATATACTGCACAGCGTGTGTGTGTGTGTGTGTGTGTGTGTGTGTGTGTGTGTGTGTGTGTGTGTGTGTGTGTGTGTGTGTGTGTGCGTGTGTGTGTGTGTGTGTGTGTGTGTGTGTGTGTGTGTGTGTGTGTGTGTGCGTGTGTGTGTGTGTGTGTGTGTGTGTGTGTGTGTGTGTGTGTGCGTGTGTGTGTGTGTGTGTGTACGCGAACGAGAGAAAGAGAGAGAGATGGGCACCCAAGGGAAGTTGTCTAATTCAATTTTTCCTCATGGTACCCTGTCCTCCTTCACTTTTTTCCTCTCCCTCGGTGTAAACTCACTGATCGATGACAGTAGACGCATTTCATCTCACAAATGCTTCTACTCTTCACGCATTAATAATACTTTGTGCCCTGCTTGCTCTGTTCCTCGGCATACACGTCCATTGTGCTGTCCATGAGAGCCCCTGGTCCCCCAGCGACGAGATGAAGACGACGACGAGGATGGAGGCAGACGCCTACAGTGTCGGGCATTGTTGTCGGCGGTGATCAACGTGGTGGCGGGGAGGGCCATGCCCTGGCTGCTCCGGCGCCCGCGGACATGGTGCCCCGGAGGTGGATGACCGCGCTGGCCGCGCTCACAACGCTCATGGCGTCCACCAACGATCCGCTGCCGGACGAGGAGACGGCGCTGCGCACAGCCCGCACGGCCAAGCCCCTGGTAGCCCAGTCCGCGCTGCCCCCTGTGGCGCTGGAGAAGCGGGAAGAACCAGGCGGGAAGATACGCTTGCCCGATTGGATGACTCTGGTGCGCCCATGCATATAATAGCGCGTACACGTCATCGTGTCACCAGCGCTTCGCCCTTACTCTCTAGTATCCAATCACTAGAACTAGCCTTGAATGCAGAATTATAACTGCAAACAGTATTTTGCCGCAAAACTTTGTAATGTTTGTTTCTTCGCGTTCAAAAGCGCCAACACGTGGTTTTGTTTGTGACGAAAGATAGGAAGAGATTAATAGGGAATGCATGTAGCCACATGCGACTAGTTGCACATTGCTTTAAATTATCGTAATAGATGCTTCCCGCGCCTTATTTCGAAACTTCCTGACTGCCTTAAGTTGAGCCCCTCATTTAAATTCATTACATTCTAGTCGAAAAAAAAAAAGAATAAATGGGCATGGACAGGACATGTAGTGCGAAGAGAGGATAAGCGATGGTCGCTTAGGGTAATAAATTGGATTCCAAAGGGAGGAAAGCGACAGCAGGGGGCGGCAGAAACCTAAGTGGAAGATTGATGTTAGGAGTTTTCAGAGGTCACACATGACCGGGCCAATTGGATAAGTATGGGACAGGCATTCACCCTGCAGTGAATATAGTCCGGCTGGTGAACTTGAGCCTGGCCGAATGGGGCAGTGATTCTGTTCTTCGGCGTGTAGGTGCTATCGCTGCCACCGAGTTTGTTCTGTTATTTGCAGACGCAAGACAAAGAGATCGTTTCAATGACACCTCATTGTGCTCGTTTACAGCGCCGGGCCCAGCCTGAGCAGTATTGCAAAATTCTGCAGCTGTCGAGTTGTTCTGCGATTGATTATACACTGTCAAATACGCACCATTATCAAACTGTACGCCTTAATTGGGGCACAGAAAGGTTTTAACTGCGAATGTTAATGAAGAAAATATGTTAAATGTCTATGAACAGTACTGTGTGCGGGACCCGTATGCTAATGTGCTACTGCGACTAACGAAAACAAAACTCGCGTGAGGCTACAACCTATAAAGGTATTCGCGAATCAGTCGATCGTTTTGCCTTGGCATCGGTGGCATGTAGCGTACCAGATGTTTCAAGGAAGCCCTTCACTAGTTTTTAAATATAGGATTTTTAAGGTGTGAATATGACTTCACGGGTGCAATATTCCCAGTGTTGGCGGACATTAAAAAAAGATGTGAGTGATGCTAGTTCCACTCGGTTAGAAGTCAGGAATGCAGCGGCAAATACCCCTCAAAGGAGGTTTTCCAGCCAATGGCGTTAGTTTTCAACGCCTGTCACCCTCCAAAGGGAAGGACACCGGCTTTGTCCTTGTCTCCATAGGCTGAGCAGTTTATTGCTTTTCTTCTGGGGACTGAACATTATCGCCAACACAATTATCGCCTTTTATCACCTACTGGCAGGGGAAGAAAAAAATTATTTTGTATACAGGTAAGAAGGCATGCTTCAGCGCTCCATTTCCCTGAAGGTGGAGGAGGCAGTGGTTGCCCTCGCTATATCTCCTACCCGTGCCACAAACCATCTTAGCGACTCTAAATCTGCCGCCTGGAACTTTGCCCGTGGTCGGATCTCTGACCCAGCCTTCCGGTTGTTCGCCCCCCTTTCATCACCCGTCCACTGCATTGAATTAATATGGATCCCCAGTCACATGAGTTAACGAACCAGCACACTCATTTGCTCGAAGATACGGCAGCCGAGCAGGGACTGTCACCGCCTGGGCGATGCTCGCGAACTCACGGTTATCACGAAATCTCCCTCCATTATCGCGATGAGCGAACCACCTACACCCCTCCTCGCAAATCTCTGACTAAACTACAACAGGTGACATGGCGCCAGCTTCAGTTCCGTACGTTCCTATCCCCTTCTGCTTTCCTTGCCATTGGTCCAACCAGGACTGGTCCGCGCTGACTTTAGTCATATTATATTTCAGTGCTCAGAGTTTCACCCTCCAGCCACTCGGTAACTCTCCGGCCTCGAGCGATGGGAGGCTGCGGTGTCCAGCTCTGACACGCGTTCGTTCAAAAGCGGCTGGAGGACTGGGCTTTGGGAGTCGAAGCACAAGGTCCCGTCCACAATAAGAGAGCTTCCCGTTTTCTCGACCACCAGGCTTCAGCACTCGCTTTGCAAGCTATCGTTCGCAAAAATTTGCAAGGCACTTATGGCCCACATCATGTAGGCACTATTGGAGCAGGGAAATGAACAAATATGGGACGAAGTATCACATGCGTTAACTTGTGGGATTCGGGCTTGCTGCGGCTGCCCTTTGCGCGGTCGCCGCCCGCTTCCCAATTGTTCTCGTTCCCTTTCTGCCACCGAGGCGGCGGAGAGAGGCTCGGACGACTTGTCACTGTCGTTCGGGCCACAGCTCCGCCCTGGCGTCCCAGTGGCTGTTCTCATTGGCGCCTTTTGGTGGGAATACGGCACCGCTTCGACGGCCGCGTTCGCGCGACCGTCCGAGCGGAGCTCAGGGAGAGACCCCTCCGAGACATCGCAAGGTGCGTACGCTACTGTTCTTGTCTGCCGGCCTTTGTCCGCGCAGACCAGTGTGTACTCGAGTTCGTCTGCTCCGGGTCGTACCTGAGAGCGAAGCTCGAGCCTGTCGATCGTGATCCAAGGATCCGCGACAGGCGTACCTTGCGGTGGTTGCCCACTCTCTCTCAAAGGAACCCTCCGGTCACTGCGAGAGAGAGATCACAGCACGCCCTTGCGTGCTGGCGGCGCGCATTCATTGTCACTGCGTGCGCGCAGCGGAGCCTTGCTCTTCGCGCGCTCCTGGGACGCGGTGACTGAGTGTTTGTGTACCGCTGGTGGACGGCGTTCAATAAACGTATTCTGTGTCACTAGGAGGCTTGTGTTTTGCAGCGAAGCGCTCTCCTCCCTGCGGAGGTTGAGTGCACGCTGTGGTGTTTCAGTGTGCGCGTGGTAACGGCTGATCGGGGCTTCGGCTCGCGCGACGCTCGAACCCGCTGTGGTTGGTGGCCTATGTCCACGTAGAAAACCACAACTGGCGCCCGGCTAGCTCAGTCGGTAGAGCATGAGACTCTTAATCTCAGGGTCGTGGGTTCGGGCCCCACGTTGGGCGCCAGTTGTGGTTTTCTACGTGGACATAGACCACCAACCACCGCGGGTTCGAGCGTCGCGCGAGCCGAAGCCCCGATCAGCCGTTACCACGAACTTCAACAATCAAACACTTTTGTTTACAGATCTGGACTCCTTTTATGTATGCCTCTTTGTGTACCTTTAAATGTGACAACCTGTGCGACTCTCGCACCATTTACTGCATTGTTTGTTTCGTACTTGTCGACTTATTTGTTGTAACATTATTTAGTCTATATCGGCTTACATGTTTGCGCGAACACAGCTCAGGCCACGTCAGGCCTTCTTGGAATTTTGTCTGCGCTCCCGCAATTGTTGGCGCTATCCGTTCAATACACGTATGATGCGGGAGCGCTCGCCCTATAAGGTTAAACACATCCTCAAATATGGCACCCTACCTCTTGGGGAAATTATCCCATGTAGCCTTCCTAACCCAATTTGTACATGACGTGGCTGGCAAACGAGTGGTGGGAGCGTAGTATATAACATGTGATATATAATGTTTAACGTCGCAAATCACTGAAGGCGAACGCCATGACCACCGAGCCACCAGAGCAAGTGGCGAAAAGATGGCTGCAGGGTACCGGATGGGCACTGATGCATTTTTCTCTCGCTCTCTTGTATTGTGTGACGCTTACATGAAGACTAACTGGTTTTTCGCTGTGCTCTGTGCGCGGCACGCAGGTGCTGGTGACGGTACTCACCGTCATCGCGCTGGCTCTGGTGCTGGGCGTGTCCTGTTACACGCGCCACAACAGCCAGGGCGGGGGCAGAGAGCGCCGCCTCGGCCGCTACGAGAGGCTCGCCGACGGAGGCGCCAAAGACGGCTCTCGAACGTTGCGCGTGTCGCCCATCGGGATGGCTTCCAGATTCAACCGTGAAAACTGGGCCTCCATCTCACTCGTCAACTTACTCAACAACTACCCGGCGCGGGACGTCGAAGCGTGTCACTATGCCGACGACGGCGGGGCAGAGAGCGGAACGAGTGACGTGCCCTGAACACTGCGTTCGGACAAAACGAAACATATTACGTTATTACGCTAATTATAAGATAATGCACAGTCAAAACTGCGTTCTTTCACTGTCACAACGTGCACTGAGGTTAACTGCGGGCGCTTTGCTTATCTCCTCGGAATGCGGCCGCCGCGGGTGCAATCGAATCCACGTCCTCGCGTGGGCTCAGCAGTCGAGCGTTCTACCCCTGAGCCATCACGGCACGGCGACAAGGTATTATTACTGCCAGTAATATCTACTGGTAATAATGTGCACAGAAAGAGCCGGATCACGATACCTTGTCCCAAATAAGAGCGATTCATATGCCTTCATCAAGAATGGATATAGGCAGTCTTCCTCTGCCCCAGCTGTTTCTAATTTGTGATCAATATTACTAGTAAGCAAAAATACACGTGACCTAGAATGGAAGGATTTAGAACAAAGTTGTCGGGGTCTATGAGATGGAGACATTTTGAAAAAAAAAAAACAAAAACGCACGTGATGCTTCCTGGCATTATCACAAATGAGACGAATGCGTCCTGTCCTGTTTGTATGCGCCAAGTTGTATGAAGAAAAAGTGATTACTACAATGAGTATTAATTCTGTAGCGGCGTTTTCAGGACAGATAGTGCTTTAATGTAACAGTGGATGAGAACGCCTATAAATCGGTTAACCCTAGTTGAATTGAGAAAGCAACGGTGGAAGCTTCTTTTGCCTGCTACATTAGTCTCCTATCACTCCCTATCAGTGTAAGGCGCTACGTTATTAGGGACACTAAGCTCATCCTTTAAGAATATGACGCGAAAGCGCAAGAACAGCCCACACATAAAGTCACGGTTCAACCAAACCGTATGGACGCGCCTGCGTGTCGTAACGAGAATACAAACGGTTCTGGCAGGCCGATTCTGATATCACCCTCCCATATGAAAGGAGCGGGTAACGTGAATTCAAATGTCATGGCAGGCTGATTTTTTTTATGGGGAGACCGTAGCTACGCCTCTTCACGGCGCAGCTCCTGCCACCCGAGGCCTCGCTTTAGCTGTCGTAGTATTGCTTTCGCAATAAGTGTTGCTGTCTGATGCATCTGAAAAAAAAAAAAAAAAGAAAGTATGCTTTCTGAGCTTTATTTGATCGTGCATGCTAGAAGTCTCTCTTAGTTTGTGGACTGCGCTCGCATCTGCGTTGAAAACGTACTTGCACATATGCAGGCAAAAAAAAAAAACAATGAAAATGGAATTCGGGAGAGCGCTTCTTTTTTTAAATGTATATAGACACGGTAGTAGTTGTGTACGAAAGTAATTTAATAATCACTGAAGAAAGAAAAACGACACGAGTGACAGATTGGTGTGCCAAATCAAAGTACTACAAATGTCATCATGCGCTCGAGTCCACCCGCTCAGCGATCGTTGTTGGAACACTTTTCACGGCATCCAACAGAGGGCAGCACCGTCACTTGCGAAACTCATTTCGCGCGCGTTGTTCGCACCACTTTTAGCGAGCAGCATTACTCCTTTGCCTGCGCTCACACAGACCGCCGAGAGGCATGACGCCGAGCGCGAACGAAGCTGCGAGGACCGCGCGCCGGTGACTTTGTGAAGCGAACAAAACGAATGAGCAATCGTGTGGATTCCGTAGGCGAGCGTTCATCATGTCGCCGTCAGCTGGAACGACTGTAGCGCCATCTTGAGAAGGTACGTAGCTTTTGTTTTCGGTTTTGCGGAGCTCGCCGCCGCTCTGTTCGAGCGTTCGTATAGCGACAGGTGGTTTGGTCGATGGGAAAACAGATTAAGGATTGGGTGTCGCCACCGCTCCAGACGCGAGCCCGCGTAGCCAGTCGCTAAAACCACGCGCCCATTGGTTTTTTCAGTTTCGATTTTTGTGGTTTACATTAGTTTTATTTTTTCTGTTGTTTTTTTTTTTTTCCGTCTAGTGAAAAGTGCCAAAGCCACTTGGGCGCCTTGCGTACTGCATGTCTGTGATGACAAGACTAAACAAAAAAAAAAGTATTTAAAAAGCTAATTTCTCCTCGGCAGCGCACGCAGCATGTGCGATAGATATTACCATACCAGCTGTTGATCAGAAAAGCTCGTTTAGTGTGTTCGTGTTGCTACAACAAAAGTGAAACTGTTTTCAAACAGAAAGCTGTTCCGAGCACCGCTAATTTCAATTAGCAATCGCGAAAGAGAAGAGGAGTGTGGTAATTAAACGCAGTCTGCCATGGCTCAGAACGTTTTTGCAAACGATAAAAGCAAAGGCAAACAAAAAGTTGGTGAAAACAGGCGCCGCCACGTGAAGTGGAACCCTTAGTGTTGAATAAGTAACGCCTTCATTGTGCTTCAGAATGCGGAATAGCGCGCTGCCCCAACCGTGTGGTGACCTCGCCACGCTCAGAAATAGTCGTCTCGCTGTCCGTGCGTGACGCCGAGTGAGGACGGGCCACCGAGGAGGGGAAGAAGTAATGTGATGACAGGATTGTGGGAGCGTAAAATAAAATTGAGCGTGATGATGAGCTCGGCAAGTCGATAAAGCAAGGCGCGAAGAGGATGACCCACTCATCTACCTGTCGCTGGCGTTCCTGGTGTCGAGGTTAGTCCCGAGAATTCAATATGGCGGCAAATCGATGAGCGAGCGACGCGGGAGTAAAAAGGAGAGTGGAAAGGGTAAGCTAAGGGGAAAAGGGAGAGAGGGAAAGGGGATGGATGGATGGATAAAACTTTATTTGAGCAAAGGAGTTTGGGACTCGCAGATCCCTGGGCCCCCGCACGGCCCCACTGTACTCAAGCGTTCATGCCCCGAAGGTCCATTACGCTGGTAGCCCGGCTTGTGACAGTTTCCTGATCAGCCGGGTCCGTAGAGCGCAGCAGGGCCTCCCAGTCCTCCCAGGTGATAAGGTGCTCCAGGCCCCGCGGGGGAGGGTCCGCCGGGCAGAGTGTTAAGACGTGAAGGGCGTTAGCGTGTAATTCGGGACAGAGGGTGCATGCGGGTGTAGGATAGAGGGGATGATAGTAAGAAAGAGATTGAGGGGATGGGAAGGTGTGCGTTTGGAGACGTCTCCAAATAGTGGCACGTCTATTGTCTAGGGATGAGTGAGGCGGAGGGTATAGCTGCCGAGTGGCTCTGTAGGCCTCGGTCAGCTCGCTGAAAGTGTGCATGCGTTCCCTCGTGAATCCCAGGTCGGAGGCTTCCTGTGCCCGGTGTATGGTACCTCGGGCTAAAAAGTTGGCAGCCTCGTTGCCAGGGTTCCCGGAGTGTGCCGGCACCCAAATCAGCTCCACTTGGCGGGACGGGTTTTGCGCAGCAGACGAGCTTAGAATGTCAAAGGCTGGACTATGAACTCTGCCTCGCGCAAAATTTTGAATGGCAGTTTTGGAGTCACTGAGAATGTAATTTGCTTTCGTATGCGTTATGGCGGCAGCTATTGCAGCTTCTTCGGCTTCTTCAGAGGTGAGGTTTGGTAGAAGTGGCAGCTTAAAAAGTGGGGAGAGAGAGGAGTTTACTGCTGCAGCCGCGGCGCTTATGCCTGTGCATGCTGCATCCACCCATGCGGTTTCGGAGTCGGAGCCGTACTGTCGGTGGAGTGCCTTAGCACGGGCTATACGGCGCTGTTCGTGGAGATGGGGATGCATATTTCGGGGAAGGGGCTTAATAATAAGCTCCTTGTGGATATGCTTGGGTATAGGGAAGAGGTCTGGGTCATTTGCGGGTATCCTGACTCCGAGATGAGAGAGTATGTGGCGACCCGTTGATGTGCGTGTGAGTCGTATGTATTGGGCATGTTTGTGGGCTTCAATGAGCTCCTCAATGCTATTGTGTATGCCTAGGGCTGCAAGGCGTTCGTTAGGCGTGTTGCAGGGTAGTTTGAGTGCGGTCTTATAGGCTTTGCGAATGAGTATATTTAAAGCGTTGATGTCGTGTTTTGCAAGTGAGAGGTAGGGAGTTGTGTAGAGCACCCGACTAAGGACAAAGGCTTGAATGAGGCGACATAAATCGCGTTCTTTCATTCCCCTGTGCCTTACTGTTACTCTCCTAATGAGGTGCGATATGGTACCAGTAATCTGCTGGAGTTTCTTGAGTGTGATGGTGTTTTTCCCATTGGATTGGATGTGGAGTCCTAGTATCCTGAGGTTGGGAACCTCAGGGACGGGCCGGTCTTCAATGGTGACTGAAATCGGGGCACACGGAGAGTTTCGTGGACGGATGATGAGGAGCTCTGACTTCTCCGCAGAGCATGATAGCCCTATGCTGCTTGCGTGTGTTTGGGTGGTGGTAGCTGCTGTTTGTAGGGTTTCCTCTATTTCTCCGTCGTTGCCATGTGTGGTCCATATGGTTATGTCGTCAGCATATAGTGTGTGGCGTAGGTGTGGGATGGTGTTCAATTTGCTAGCAAGGGGTATGAGGGTGATATTGAAGAGGAGAGGCGATAGTACAGACCCCTGTGGGGTGCCTACACTTTTGAGGGTGAATTTCTCTGAGGTTAGGGGGCCAAAATGGATTTCAGCTGTTCTATCTGATAAGAAGGCCTTGATGTATGAGTACGTGCGTTCTCCAACATTGAGGGAGGAGAGTGCACTAACGATCGCTAAGTGGTGGATGCGATCGAAGGCTTTGGAGAGATCTAAAGCGAGAACTGCTTTGGTGTGTCCTGGTGTGAGGGGGTTGTAAATGTCGTTCGTTAACTGCAGCATAGCGTCCTGAGCCGACAGGTGCGGACGAAAGCCGACCATGCTGTGCGGATACAAGTCGTTGTCAGCCATATGGCGGGCAAGTCTGTTTTGAATAACATGCTCGAAGAGCTTTCCGAGGCATGATGTCAGGGAAATGGGGCGAAGGTTCTGTAGCGTGAGGGGTTTGTTTGACTTGGGAATGAAGACGATTTTGCCATGCCGCCATGATTGGGGCAGAGTGCCTTCATTCCAGCATTTGTTGAAGTAATCCGTAATCTGCACGATAGAATTATCGTCCAAGTTACGGAGAAGGGAATTTGTGATTTGATCTGCCCCTGGAGCAGAATTTGTTCGTAGCGCAAGAAGTGCCGCTCGGACTTCTGCCACCGTGATTTCTTCGTCTAATGTTGGGTTCGGGCATCCGTTGTAACATGGGAGAGCGGTAGGAGTGCCCGGAGACGTGTATGTGATTTTGAGGGTGTCGATTAGGATATCTGTGTCATCTATGTTTTTATGAATGAGGCGAGTAACATGGTGTTGCGTGGCAGATTTTGTTCGTGTTGAATCTATGAGGTGGCGAAGGAGTTGCCAGGCTTTTTTGGAGGATAGTTTGCCAGACATGCTGTCACAGATCTGGTTCCAATTGGAGCGGCAGAGGTCTTCAGAGTGCTGTTGGATTTGTGCTTGAAGTGCTGAGAGACGCTTCTTTAGCGTTCTGTTCAGTTTTTGGCTTTTCCATCGCTCTAAGAGGCTATGGTGAGCTTCCCAGAGGTGAGCGAGGCGGCTGTCAAGGGTAGGAATCTCCCCTTTTGTCTCAATGTATCGGAGGTGGGTCTGGAGATCCTGTGTGAGCGAGTTCATCCAGGCCTCTATGTCAGTGATGGGCTCTGACTCACGTGATTGCCGGGTAGCCCTGAAGTGGTCCCAGTTGATGAGTTTGTGTGTGGTGTAGGCTTTGCGCTTTTGTTGAAAGGGGATGGAGGCGAGAATGATGTAGTGGTCGCTGCCTAATGTATGTTGAGTTCTGTCCCATGTCACATTTGTTAAACAGCGGCTGAATACGAGGTCGGGGCTGGTGTCGACACATACACTATTGCCAATTCTCGTGGGTGTGTTGAAGTTGTTGTGGACGGAAAAATTAAGGTTTTGAAGAAGGGTCCATAATCTGCGGCCTCTGTGTGTGGTTTTGATGTAGCCCCAGTCTGTGTGGGGACTGTTAAAGTCCCCCCCAATGAGTAGAGGGTGCTTACCCGCCAATTTATATATACTCTTTAGGAGAGATTCTAGCGAGGCAATGGGTAATGAGTGTGAATGGTATATGTTGGCGACGTAGATGGATGGGAGAGAGTGGGTGGAGTGTATGATTTCTGTAACTACGCATGGGGCATCTGCAGCTACCTGGTGTGTGATATAGGTGAGACTACGGTGTATAAATGTGGCAGCGCGCGGTGCGTCTGTGGAGTCGGAATATATGGGAGTGTAACCGGGGATGTGGGATTTCGTCCCGGCTTCTTGTAAGAGGAGAATTTGAGGGGTGGGGAGGAAGGTAGGAAGAAGAAGCTGAAATGGTGCTCGCTTGCCGCGAAAGCCACGGCAGTTCCATGTCAGAATGTTCAGGGAATCAAGTCGGACCCGCCCCGCCATGTTGAAGCGTTGGGGGTTTTAAAACGGGAGCAGCAGAGGCGTCTGCTGGCCGTGCAGCCTCTCCTATCTGAGGTGGGGGTAGGGGAGCTGCATGAAGTGCGGTGGTCTGCATGACTACCAGTTTCTGAAACATTGCCTCCATATGGGCTTCCATGCGCCGTTCTAAGGCAGCGGCATATTCGGCAAACTTTGCTGACAAAGTTTGATACTGGCTCTCAAATTGAGAGTTAAGGGTTTGAAGCTTTTTGTCGAATTGTTCGACTAGTTTGTGAATATGTTTGTCGAGTTGTTCGGCAGGGGCGGAATCGGTTTGCGTTTTTGGGTTGGGGGTAATTCGTTGCTTTTTTGCTGGGGGGCTGGAGCTGGTTTCTTTAGGTTTATCTTCTACTGGGCTTTGATTCGTCTCCATTGCGGCATGCGGCGGGGGTGAGGGTAACACTGGGGCAGGGGTTAGGTGTTGTGGAGCGGGAATGGTGGGGCTGTTATGTAGTAGAGCTGTTAGTCGACTTACCTCCGCCCTCAGGGCCCGGAGCTCCTCTTGTCCAGATTCGCGGGCCTCTGGATGGATTGTGGCTGGCTTTTCTTTGGTTCTGTCTGCCCACGTTAGTCCTTTCTGTACTTTAGGCTTTTTTTCACTGGATGGTGAACGGGAATTCGTCTCGGAGTGGCTGTTGTCCCGTGTTGACTGGCGGGAATGGTTTTCAGTCCTGGGCTGGTGGCCTTGCGTTGACTGGGTCGGGGGTCTTCGTGGTCGTAGGTATCGGTGCTGGCATAAGATATTGCCAGTGTGATGGTTTCCACCGCACACAATACACTTGGGCGCGCAAGTAGGGGGGTCGGATGGTGTGTGTTGTTCGCCACAATTGTGGCATCGCCCACTATCTGCTAAGGGGCACACGTCGCGTCGGTGGCCGGCTTCTCGGCAGTTGTAACAGGCCTCTACTTTGGGTTTGTGTTGGTAGCACACATGTACACCTCCCCAGTAGCAGATGGAATCTGGAATTGGTCCTTTGGCGAAGGTGATTAGGACTGATCCCTTTCGCCCGAAGGGGCGTGCATCAACAATTGGTGCACGAGGGTTGAAGGGGATCAGTCCTTCTAGGAGTTCTGCGCGTGGTTCCCCATCGTAGGCCATGTGTATGACCCCTCTTACTGCTTCGTCAGGCGGCGCAAGGTGCGCTGTCACTGTGAATTCTTGGCCCCCTATGCTGATGGCCGAGAGCTTGGCGTAGGCTCGTGCTCGTGCTTCTGCTGGCGTGCTGATGGTGAATGTGTTGTTGATCGGGTGCAGCCGCACTTTGTCCTGATGGATGGCTTCTTGGGGGGGTATCTTAGCAGCGTTGCAGGAAGGGGAAGGCGCTTTGCCTGCTCGAACACATTGCTTTTACCGCGTGCTCAGCAAGCGGTTTTTGCAAAGACCGCGTTGGCCCTCCATCTTTGGTGGGATAATGATCGTCTGAGGCTCAAGTAGTCTCTTGACAGTAGAAAAAAAAAAAAAAGTTGCAGTCTTCGTTTTCAGGGCTGCTTGGGTTCTGAAAGTTTTCACTTCAGTGTGTGTATGGCTAAAATGTTAGAGAAGGCTAAAGAAAACAATAAGGTGGAGATTAATCAGACGGGTCTTTCAATTTTGAAAGCCAGCCGAGGGACTCAGGGAGCAAGGTAAAAGGCTCCGCGCTGCGTCACATAAAAGGCATATAAATATTAGTTATTGAAATTAATTCAGACTACAGACAAAATGAGGATAACGGATAGAATATGAGCTGGCGGCACGTTACAGCTTCAACTGCCAGAACTTCAGTTGAGCAGTGCTGAGTTTTGAGATGGAAGCAAAACTGCACTTCATGAAGATAAATATCAAATACCATCTGGCTTTTTGTCCCTGTTGCTGCAATTAAAATAGTTAACCCATCCGAACCCCTCGCCGGCATGAATGTGCCTAGTAATAGGCACAGTTGGATCACGATACGCCGACAGTCGGCACATGCGTCGAATATTTTAACTGCAACTTATTGTAACAGCACGGCACTCGCCACCGGGAAAGTGTATCCAAAAGTCGCCGAGTATGCAGTCATGATGTAGAAACAAAACAGAGAGACGACCGCGGCTTTAATCTCTCCCAATTGTTTACCGAATAAAACAAAAATCCTACTTTTGATGGAATTGAGTTACCAGGCCTGGGGTTCAGGAGGATACGTTGTCGGGCAAGTTGGTTCATGACGATGGGAAAGTATGTTGCGCAAAAAAGGTCATCAAGAGAAAACAGGACGGGGCTTACTGCGCTCGTCTCGCCCTCCATTCTCTTGTGATTGTCCTATTCGCGCAGCATACCTTCTCAGGCACAGGGTGCAGCAGCCTTAGTCCGGCGACCACAGTCTACAATGCACCATTTCAACAAAACAGGATTTGGTTTACCATGGCGCTGTATTTAGTCACCGCCAATCAATCACCGGCCCTATAGGTCCCCCAGCGGTTGCAGAACAACTGATAATGCAGTGTACGGTGAGGTCCAACTAGCAAAAAACCGCTTGTTCTGCGGCGCAAGGCCCATTGTTTATCGGCCGAAGACAGGTGAATTTAGTGAATTTAGCTGCTAAGAACTCCAGAAAGAGGAAGAAGCTTATGCAAAGTAAGGATATGCAATGATAGCGCCACATATGCGCAACGTATGACCATTCCCCAATGTCCGCGTAGTTGGGACAGTGAAATATATCACGCCATCCGAATGTTTCAGAGTATCATTGTGGTGAGGAGAGTGTAATTTTGGACTTTGCGAAGAACGTGTGCTTATTCCGAGTTGAGTGGCGGTTGGGGTTGGGATAAGATTGCGTTGTTCTCCTTGATGTCCTTGTAGCTCTCAGCTGTTTGCTCTTTGTATGGTGCGACGCCTTCGCTGGCGTTGTATTTGACGAGGGGGATCGAGGGAGCGCAGATGCTAATTTTGCGGGAAGTTGACCAGGAATCTAACTCTAGGTGAAAGTAGTGTTCATATTTGGCTACGGGATTGTTTTAAAATGTCATGTAGGTGGGTTTCCAGTAGCCGGCGTTGTATGTTTGTGAGTTTGGTGCAGTCGGCATAGAGTTCTAAAGTTTGGTAAGCCGCATGGGAAATGTCAGCCGCATGAAGACAGATTAAAGGCAGATAGATTAAGGAAGGAACAATTATTGATAGTGATATATATTAATAGAGGTTGTAATAGAGAGTGGTAGAGATTATAATGACTACTAATGACTTGTAATGAACCCTATGTCTAACAACGAATTAGAATGACTAAAATGTTTACCAATGAGTAGTAATGGCTAAAATGACAATGAATTGTAATGATTGCTAATTACTTGTAATGACCACTACATCTACCGGCGATTTGAAGCGATTACAATTTATTATAAATTCCTAAGAATGCTTTCTAATGAGTAGTAATGACTAAGAAGATTACTAATGACTAATATGTCTAACGACGATTTGTAAATATTGAAATTGATTAGAAATGGCTAAAATGCTTTGTAATGACTAATAATGACTTGTAATGACAAATATGTCTAACAACGACTTGTAACGGCTATATTATAAATGACTAAAAATGCTTAGTAATGACTTGTAATGATTAAAATGAGAGGCCAAAAGAAAGAGGGAAAGAGAAATAGGTAATTGTAAACCGTTGCTACAAGCTGTACAATGACATCTCAGTTTATCGTACTGGCGAGAACTATGCTTGGGATACACCTGATCAATAAGGATACAGCTGGCAACAAAGGGGAATTCTAGAGCATTAACGGGAGTTTGGCAATAATCGTAATGCAGCCCAATAAAAGTTATACAGATTGATGTCTGCACAGGCCTATATACGCGCCTATGTCCAGTTATGTTCACGACAGAGTCGAAAAGTTCATTGGGGCTGTAGTGCCTGCAATGAGTAGTGAAAAAGAAAAGAAAAAAAAGAAACGAAGTACACAGTACACTCGTTGACCTCAGTTGTCCGGTGTAGCATGCTACGTGCATACTATTTGTTTTATTATATTACGACCTTATTTAGGCAAACTTTGTGCAGTCGAAGAAAAACGTGTTTCTGCACGGCTAAGAAAGCTAGTAGACTGGAAAGCATGGTAGAATTTGGGACATGCGTTCCCGTGCGCTGTGACATTACCGGCCCGCTCGTTCGTAAGGCAGATTAACTTCAGGCTCAGCGAAACCAGGCGTACTGTTCTGTTAATTTATTTCGGTTATTATGGAATGCTTGCGCTTCATTCCTCCGATAATATTTTATTTGCACTCACAAGATAAATTGCGCGAATGGGATGTTCCAGCCGCGAGTGGCGTCGAGCTGTAGGTGCGCTTTTGTGTCGCCCTCACGACATATTTTCGTAATTGACCAATTTGCGGAAACAAGTTACGTTCTGTACAGATCAGGGGCGACATTCACACAGTGGTGAACATTCGCGTATTGGCCAATGAATTTGCAGAATCTCAGTTCTTTCTCGAATGAATGACAGATATCACTTGGTACGCACTCGACGCGAACTGTCCATTCACGAAGCACATTTTATTGCCGTCTTGGTGGTGGTGCTGAGACTGGGCAACGTTCCGAAACAGACAAGAATTAATTTCCTGTACGAGCGCCTATAATAACGGCTATGTACATGTGGCTGCGCATTTGCGAAGCATCTCACATGATGCACCTGTCATCAATGGAAGGTGCTAAATAAGTTTACCTTTACAGCTATCGCATACTGCTTGAGATTTACTGGTGCAAAACTGTATACGTAATATGTATACAATCAAAACGAGGTTGCATATACTTTTTCTAGGATGCTTAGGAAGGCGGTGATAAAATGAATTATCTTCAATACTATTGTCTTCCATAAATTTCCGACTGCTGATGCATGCCTATCTGTTCAGAACCTGTCTGGTAAGCAAATTAGTTGAGGTGGGCGATTATTAAGGTATGAAAATCGATTAATTCTCTATTCGACCTTCGCTTCGACCCGAATTCAAACATTCGACCTCATCGAATTATTAGACATTCCTGAATATACTTCGAGTCTTCGAATCAAGCGGCATGGCGGTGTAGCCTGATCTATTGACACATCCGTAATACCGATCTTAGCTGTCGACATTACCGTAATCACCGTAGCTGGATTCACTGCCGAGAAAGTCTGATCCAATGTCTCGGATGGTAAAGAGGCGTCAAGGGCAAGAAGAAGCGCGGATGACAAGGCGGATTCAGGAGAATTCGCTACAACAAAATGAGAGCAGTTGAGAAATGTGTTTGCTCACAACGAGTAGACCTTTCACCAGTCCGAACAGATCATGACCAAACACATCTAATTAGTACAGACCCACGGTACAGTACGACTAGTACTGTGCGGACTATTTTTTGGAAGCCTTGCCGCGGTGGCTCAGTGGTTATGATGCTCGACTGCTGTACCCAAGAACGCGTGATCGAATGTCCTTCGCGGCGACTGCTTTCACATGGAAGTGAAAAGCAAAGCACCCTTGTGCTTTGCGATATCAGTGCACGTTAAAGAATCCCAGGTGGTCCAAATTTCCAGAGCCTTTCATATAGTCCCTGATAGCCTGAGTCGCTTTGGGACATAAACCTCATTAACCACACCTATTTTCTTCAAAATACTAGCTCTAACACTGTGCAACAGGATGCTGCAAATAGTATGGTAGACACAAAACGCTGTAGAGGGTGTTTACTGTCGGACAGGTGATCTATTACCTCTGTCAGAGAACGAATGGTCTGGTGGAAGCATTGCTCTGTAGCCATTTTCATCCCGCTTTATCCAAAGCTGTCAAACGTGTCTTTCGATTCGCTTCAAAAATTTCGGTACAATATGCGCCAAGCCTCATAGATATACATGAACGCTTGCGAGATCATTTTTACTGACACAGTCAACGCTCGTTACGACGAATCCGGATACAATGATCATCCGCGTATAACAGGCTTTGCGACTGTTTCTTTCTTTTTATTTTCTTGGCCCGCATAGAATATAAATCCACGTTGTTTCGGTTTTAACGGATTCTGTTATAACAAACTACTGACCACAATGACTAAATTTGGGGTAAAGTTTGGTCAAAGCGACCTTTGGAGTGGACATTTGCGGCCGTTGTAACTCGCGCTGCCAAGCGACCCTCTACAGAGGAGCCCGGAGCTTGCGTACCAACGTTGAAGCCACAGCAGAATTATTAATTCTTCCAATTAAACTTGCAGTGCCATCTGTCCTTTGCTGCGCTGGAGGAATGCACCATAAACTTGTAGTTGTCTATAAGCCGCGTAGAAGCATACCAAGCCAGCTGTCCCAGAGCCCATTATTATGAAACCTCCATTTACTTAATTACTCGATTCTTCAAAATGATAACTATAGCTTCTTCAAGTTATGTTGCAAAAGACTCGTTCTAGTGTATTCGAAGCCTGATAGGAAAAGCGCAGCTTGTGTCGAAATTTGGAGCTTGGTGGATGTATCGGGTGTGTGGAGTCATGAGACCACGTGACATAAGCCGAACGCTAATTGGTCAACGAGGACGTGTGACGTCATGAGACCACGTGACAGAAGCCGAGCGCTAATTGGTCAACGAGGACGTCTGACGTCATGAGACCACGCGACATGGCTAAGTTGGTAGATGTGCTCGTCACGTAACAAGGCCGAGCAAGGTAACGAGCTCGTCTTCAGTTAGCAATAGCGCTTGGTTGCGTGCAGACATATCTAGCTCTACTAATCGGGCAGCAATGGAGCCAGTATCAACGCGGAGTGAGTTTATCGTAGCCGATCCCCGCAAGTGGAGATGGTTGCGTAGGCCTAGAGTATGCGATGAGCAGCAGTAACAGAGGAGGAGGAGCAGCCGGCCACAGCGGACTTTAATGCTGTCGTGTTCTCAACGCGAATTAGAGCCCCTGATTTGTTGTGAAAGTGACTTCGGACCATTTCACTAAGCAATTCGAGACATTCAAGGATTTTTTTTTTTTTTTTTGAGCAGGAACACAACAGCTCCACTTAAAATCTGCAACCATACGGACTATAAATGCGGGACTAAGTAGCAGTTAGTTTGAATGAGTGATCGAGGCTGTATTTAGTCGCTGCGTATAAGATAACGAAGCTCGGTTAGGCTGTATGGTGACAGACTCTTTTATTTCATGCCAGCCTCCCCCCCCCCCCCCCCCCCTTTTTTTTTTTTTTCAGCATAGAGCGCGAGCACTCCGGATACCTTTTTTATGTCTTCAAGATAATCAAAGTTCGTTGTAACGAGATTTAACTGTATCAAGTAACGACACTCCTATAAGTATGGCCACTGTTCAGTTATGCTATTTGGTAATCGTAGCCGCTACAATGTGGAACTGCTGGTTGTATTATCTGCTGCGATTAAGATCACCATTGCTGTATGTAAACAAAGCCTCTTATATACCATAAACTACACAGGAGGCTATGATAAAAATAATTGCAGTTAACCTTGACATGGCCTGCTGTGGCATTTATTTTGCCTTTTTATATAGGGAAGAGTGACCTAAAAATTTGAGCTATTCGACTCGAGATTGCTCATCGAATATGAATGTTAGGCCAGCCACCACTCAGTCAACCGCCCAGCCTCTGCAATTGAAGGTGTACGAACAAAGTTTCTATATATATTTTTCTGAGTCTGGCCCCGTTTCTCTTTGTTTGCTTTGCATTTGCAAAAAAAAAAAAAAAATGCTGACTGGCTAAAACTTGTGACAGTTGTCCACCGCTCTTCCTGCATGTGTGCTCAATGACCTATTCCTGTGAAAATGTAATATTTCATTTTTTTTTATCTACTTTCCAGGCAGCTGCTGGACACAAGCGAAGACCAAAATGTATGTGCATTTCTCATCACTATGTTGATCACATTGCTTAAATCGCACTGTTTGCATCGCACTGTCGACACCACGAAGCATGCAGCGTGACTCAAGTCTGCAGTGACCGCCGCACAGAACTGCTTAGTGAAAAAAGTAGTCTGGTTTTAAAGCTTTTCCTTTCACCTGAAAAACAAAACAAAACAATCCAACCATCAGATGAAATTACAAACTTAGGAATTTCGATATATATATATATATATATATATATATATATATATATATATATATATATATATATATATATATATATATATATATATATATATATATATATATATAATATGAAGGGGAAATGAGGGTGCTCGTAAATAATACATGAAGGAAAGAAGCCGACAGTCGGCGAGGCCAAGGAAAGCATTGGGGATTGTAATTTGTCTTTTTTTTCTTTTAATTTTTACTTCGATAATCACATAAATTAGTAACGTAATCTGTTCAGGGGAAAAATAATTAAACGCAAAGTAGAAGAAAAACCAACGTGCCGATGGTGGGAACCGAACCCACGACCTCCGAAAATCGCGTCCGGTGCTCTTCCAACTGAGCTACAACGGCCGCTGTCCCCCCTGCTACTTTCTTGGGTATAGAGTGTTCACCAGCGCCACCCTCAACCATAGCGGCGGACGTGGAACGTCTTGTGTTACCGCCAGCGTCACGTAGAATGTTATCAAGAGCGAGGGCGAAAGTTGTGCTAGAACCCTATTACGCTACCTATGGCTTCAAGACTGCCAAAACCGAGACCCCCGTAAGCTACAAGCATATAAATGAAGGGAAAATGAGGGTGCTCGTTATAATACATGAAGGAAAGAAGCCGACAGTCGGCGAGGCCAAGGAAAGCATTGGGGATTGTACTTCGTCTTTTTTTTTTTTTAAATTTTACTTCGATAATCACATAAATTGGTAACGTAATCTGTTCAGGGGAAAGATAATTAAACGCAAAGTAGAATATATATATAAGGATGTCGGATGTCACACAGCTTTCCCTATTATCCTATTTTATCCTAACAGTTTAGGACGGCGACTCCATCGTCCGAAACTGTTGTTAGAATAAAATAAGATTATCGGGAAAATGGGTGACATCCTTTTTGAATTTCACTGGCCCATTAGCATACACACACACGCGCGCAGCGGGTATTTTCTCTTTCTTATGTTCTTAAGTAAGCTTGAACCAGCAAGCGCACGTGCGTAAACTTTCTCAAACTTCGAAATGGGCTCACTCGCGTGGGCGCTGGACCATGGCCGGTCTCGAGGGAGAGCGCGTTTCTCTCTTCTCTTACGGCCTCTCCAATGGGGTCTGTTTCCACCGCCCGCCGCGCCTCGGTGGGGTCGCCACCGCCCCACTGCTGCTCCTCCGCTACAGCCGTTCACGCGCAAGGGAAACGCGCGCTCGCTCTTCGCTCCGCCCGCATCGGTTGCAACCGGCAGGTTCTGATATTTCACCCCTTATGGCTTATAGGAAGAAGCCGTAATCAGCGTCTGATTTATCGTGTATGAGCAATAAAACAGTCAATAATGCGCGTGCGCGCGAGAGCGCGCGCACCTTCGTCAGTGCTGTCGCGCACGGTCGAATGAAGTTTCGGGTGCACTTACATCAACACTTTTTGCCACTAAATTTTTCACAAAACTATATGTACCATTTTATGCAGTGTGCCTTTGAAAGCTGTAAGCTGGTATAACGCGACCTGACGCTAGTGCATGGCAAACTGTTCGGTGGATATTCTGTCAACCGCTGCCGTTTTCGTTTAGAGCAAAACAGGCACTGACGAAAATTCATAGCACGTCTCAGATTCAGAGTAAGGATCAAACATTTACGCATACAGTTAAAATTTCAGTTGTCTAGTGAAGTGGGCTGCTCTAGCTACGTTTAAAACAAATTAGTAGGTTGAAACACAGCAGATGTATACGTAGTCTCGCGAATGACGCACACGTAGACAGTCATAGTTTAATACAGTGATAAAAAAAAAACGACATTTAATCAAGGAAATGGGCGTAAGCAGATGCGCATAATTGAAAATTGCAGCAAGCAATAAAAAAAATGTCCTTCAAAGTTAACACATTGCACTCATTCATTAAAACGGTACATGCGGCTAGAAAATTAAAGTCTCAAAATCTTTCTGGACGGTTTGCGCACATAAGGAGCTGGCCTTTCGTTCCTGTCTGTCACCTTCTTAGCATAATTGACAAGAAGTATTCTGAGAAATTTCTCACATATTAAAGAAGCGGACCTTATAGCATGGCTATTGTCAATGCCTTCCGGACAACTCAGCCAAGGTGAGTGCTGGCTGGATTAAGATTTGTAGGACTTCAAGGACATTTGTGTATGGTAGGTGCACGACAGCTTTTTCAAAAAGAGACGCAACCTTGTCCAAGAGGGCTACAAACTCTGGTTTTGCATAATGCGGTCCGCTAGAATCTTGTCCTCGCAGAATAGTGTACATGGGGCTGCTTCTTTCGCTGGTTTCAAGAAGGATAGCACAAGCGTCACACCCGAAGTCACTGATTAACTTCACAATGTATCCAGCGACGTAAGCTAAACCAGAATACGTGACAGTGGGTAATGGGATGACAGGAGATACCATCACTTCTTTCAGTTCCTCGGTTACTGATTGCGGCAGAGCTGAAATGATTTCGTCGGTGTCGACACTAGGTGCCTAGGCGCGCAATACAGCGCGACATACAACTCCTATAGTCACATCTGAATAATTAGCACAGAGAAAAGCTTTTATATCCATTATTGAGGAGTGTCCCTTGAGTAACAGTGGCGCATGTGTAATAAGCAAGGCATTCTACCAAAATAATGGGGCAGCGATTGCTCTCTAAGGCAGGCATTACTGCGCAGAAAGTTACAAGGAACTATTCGTTCAAAAACATACTAGAAAAAGAATGAAAATATTGCTAGGAATTAGTGCTTGAAATAGATTTCCTGTTGTTTTCATGAAATAATCATGATGTCATGTAAACATTTCATTAAACCAACATTTATTTGCAAAATTAAAATAATGTTTATAATACAACATAAAACATTTGCTGGTCTATAAATTATAGCAAAATTGAAAACAAAACTTAAAAGCGTTTACTCTGACGTTATACCAATACTTTATGTCATGTAAGCATTGTGCAACTTACATTACATTTTTATAAAATTATTTTCATCTTCGGTGTTGCCTCGATGGTTTCTCATCTAGCGCTGAAAGACGGTTTTGCCATGGTTGCTGTTATGTTTGCCTTGAAGAAGCTTCGATGTGATCACTGCTCATTCACTTTTTTTATTCATCTTCTTGTACAAGCTTGGGAAAAAAAATAAGATTAAAATGAACAAAAGTAGATACCATGCCGCAATACATGTCATATGTTTGTCGAGCGTTTGCTGAGCGACAATGTTTTTTAATATAAAGACTCCATTCACGTGCGTAGCACGCTGACAAGATGCCGCTGCAGCATCTACCTTCTGTAATTTTTCATTTAGGGGCTACACTCACCACGAAACCCGCGGGCGACAGCGCGAAACCAGGCAAAAGCCACCCGCCGCCACTGAAGCAGATGCGGAGCGAACAGTGAGCAGGTCGCGCCCCTTGCGGCGGCGGAGAGCGTGACTCAAGGAGAAAAGTTCCCATTGTTCACGCGGCGATTGAGAAGGCCGCGCGCTCTCTCCCTCGAGACCGGCCGTGGCTGGACAAAGCGTACGCGATGCGCGTGACGCTCCGGGCGCTGCAAAGGATAACAAGCCCAGCCGGCGCTTATATGCCGTAAGGTGCGGTTTTATGAACGCCGCATAGTTGAACGTTAATACCCCGAGCACAACGTCCTAATTTGCGGTGTCTCCATATTTTCCTCTTTGCTAAGCCGCTCGGCATGCACGGAAGTTTTTAATTACGTCCCCCCTTCTCTCTCTCTTTTTGTTCTTGATATTTAGCTGTGGCTCCTTTCCTCTGCTGATTAGGAGTGCCTCTGACGCGTAGGAACACATTATGAGAGTTCGCAAACATAACAGTTGTTAAGCGGGGATCCAGGCACTGGTAGCGGGCACTGGTAGCGAGCAGGACCGGAGCGGGGGTGTCCTAACTTGCAGTCAGCTGGTCCGCAAAATCACTTCCTCTTCCTCTTTCTCGGTGATCTGCCCACTTAATCGGAACTTCTTCTTTACACAGTAAATTTATTACTTTTCTGGCGTCGATGTTAACATCACGTGTTTAAACGATCTCTTGTCGGAAAAGCACTATTTATAGCGTCATGCAATATTGAGCGCTCTGCTGGGGTGAAATGCGGCACAAATTTCTCTGCGCCGTCGTTGTCCACTTCTCCTCTTTGTCTCGTCTTTTTGCGCAATATACATTACTGTCCATCATGGTTCACCAACTCGCCCAATCAGCCGTTCTTCTACAAATTTCGCTTCCTGGCTTTCTAACTCTCCTCGCAGGAGAAGTTGAGAGAGCCAACACCGAAGTCAAAAAGCGTGATATGGGTGTTTACTGAAGTATACTTTGTGTGCCAGACAGTTCAGCGGTATACAAAGGCGTGCTCGCGTGAAAACTGTGCCTGAATTCACTAGAACCAAAGCTTAATTTTGCGTGTTTGTTGGTACGCATATGTCGAGGCATTTTAACCAATTCAGCCGCCAAAATTGTTAACCATAAATTTCGAAAATGAAGGGTAGATACTTGGGCCTGTTGGTACATGATCGAAGGGAACAAAATGTAGCGCACCAAGACAAGGACAGAGAAAGAAGACACACACAGCGCTATGTGACAGAGAAAGAAGACACACACAGCGCTATGTGTGTCTTCTTTCCCTGTCCTTGTCTTGGTGCGCTACATTTTGTTCCCTTTGAAAACGAGCCGCTCGAGCCAAGTATTTAAGTCTAAAAAATGAAAGAGAAATAGTATATAGGTGAACGTCAAGTTAACGGAGCGCGAACTGTTAAAATGCCGGCCAGTCCTCTCGGGACCTCTGGCCTGTCACGACCAATGGTCGTATCTCTCCTTTTCACGACACGTACTAAAAGCCTTCGGGAGAGGCATATAAGAGCAAGAAGTCTCTTGTGTTTTAGTGTGTCTACCTGAAAACGCTTTTCTTTTTCCTTTCAGTGACATCAGTTAAAAAAAAAAAAAAGGCAATGCATATCTGTTGATGCAGCACCTGACATTTTGTAGCCGTTTTTTTTTTTTTTTGTTCAGCTTAAATACGCACCTTCCTTGTGCTATGTGGGAAAGGGCTGCCATTCCTTTCTTTTGAGTTGTGGTGCGTAATGGCGCTATTCTTTCGAAGAATCTTTATTCAGACAGAGACAAGTCGGACTGAGCATGCAGTAAGCGTATATGATGAAAAAATTCTTGTGTAATCTTGAAGAAGCTATCCTGTTATCTGTAATGTACTTTCGCCTGTTTTTTCAATAAACCACAAAATTACATTTATCTGGCGGGAGAGCAGAACTCGACTACCGTAGCGGAATCGCGGCTTGCAGGCGTTCCTCAATAGCTTCTTTTCCACTTTGAAGCTTATCGCGGCGGAAGCTTTGCAAACAACGTAAGAAGTAATCGATAGAACGGAACGCTGCGAGAGCTAGAGGGCGGGGAGCTGGTGTTGATCGAACGGCGCGTCGGCGAGGGCTCTTGTTTGTGCCTCCGGTGCGCGTCACATCACGCTGGCTGCACCTGTTGAAAGCTACTCGAGCGTAAGTGTCCTCCATGCGTCGCCGAGCTGCCCCCTGCAGTCTATGTCAATGGCACACGGCTGCGTAATTACGTAATTATGTAGCACTGATGTACAGAATTAGACCACTGTGGTCGATACAGACTGCCCAATACGTACACCGAATATTACTACAAAAGGAGCCGAAGAACGACCTCCGCACCTTCATTTTTTTTTTTTTTCTTGAAATGCTGTCTTCCTTCCGAAGAGGGCACTCAACCTTTTTCAACAAGTTACAGACTTCCACTGTATACCATTGAATCTCTTTCCGTAACCATCTAAAGATTCATTCAGAGATAAATCCCGTTGGATCCCACGCCAATAGCATGACTGCTCAGGCACTCCGCCTTCCTTCCAGCAGACGGAACAGCGCTATCCTGCTGTTAGCGTTTGCCAACCATGCAAATCTAATAAGCTCGGCCTTGCGTTCAGTGCGGTTTCTAGAGGCCATATAATTTCAGGGCGTTATCACTTTCAGTATGTCTTCCAGTAAACGTGCGCTGTGCACCTACCAACGATAGAAATTTGAGCTTTTTTTTTTTATGCAATACGCGCAGCGAGCAGTCAACCAGCGTCGTTTTCACAACACACCAAGGCCCCGTGCGTGTGCAAGAATGGTTAATGAAATGCAAAGTAATCACCGAGCCTAAAATCTTTCAGCTCCTCGAATAAATTGTTCCCGAAGACAATAAAGTCGCATAATCCTGCTTTCTGTCCTTTTTCTCTCTACCTTCAGCCTGTCATTATTACGCGCTTGAGGACATTGATAAAATTGCGGAGATTAGATGTGTGCATCGCATATTTAAAAATAGAAAGACAGACCAGGACGCTAAAGTCATCCAGAGTGGACTTCGACAACGTCGGAAGCAACGTTGCAGCTGTACAGGTTTTCGTCATTGCAATCCGACGCACTCGCTGCCGCTTTGCTCATTGATATATTTTTTTCTTAGCACATATAGTAAGCTGTCAACCCAACCCAGCTCGTCCTTGTCATGTGACCAGTACATCTTTTATTTGCCACTGCACTTGAAGACTTGGCCATGCAACGTGGTCTTTGACGTCATGCATACCGGCGACCAATTAGGAAATTCCTTGACCGCCGGGTTTTTCTGCTCATATGGCTGCAATGCTATCGAGTTGAAAGGAAAATGAAAAAGTGGCGACTGTCCATGTGAGCAGCATTACTGTTTGAATGTCCTCTCTTCGAACAGGGTCGTAATACTTTCGAGCACAGGTCATACTTAGTCATACATATGCTATCAGCCGCAGTCTTAGGATAGGTCTTGACCATGAGTTTATTGAGGCGTTCATACGCTTTATTTCTGCAGGCTTAGCTAGACATGCTCGGCCCGTCCACCTCGAAGCACAGTACAAACATTGCTGCGCAGTATTAGTGTGATAGCGTTAGAATTTACATTATGTGGTCGCGGTCTGCGTTAGTTACAAAAGTCGTTGATTGGTCGAGAGGGAAATGACGTCAAAAGGTCACATGACGTGACGGACCGCGTATTGGTCGGTGGGGTGTATGACGTCAAAAGGCAACATGAGACGGCAGACATTCCAGCAGCTGACGTGAGAGCCGACTGGTCACCGCTGTGTGCGATGCCATGAGACCAAGCGATACGGCCTAGTTAGATGGGCTGATTACGTGGCGTGGTCGAGCGCGATGGTGGGCGCGGCGGCATCTGCGCATGGTTCTATGAAGACGTCTTAATACAGACAGCTCCGCTTATCAGGTCGTAATTGAGCCAGAATCAAAACCATCTATGTCTGCAGTAGTGGAAATACAGTCAGAAGTCACTGCAGTTGACTTACAGCCTGCTATATAAGCACCGAATGAGTATCAGCAGCAGTGCAGCGACCGCGAGCACGTCAGGTAGCGGTAACAAACGTTGCTTCTAGCACTGTCAGACTTTTTAGCGTCTTCATAATTTTTATCGCGATAGTGCTAAAGCACCGTTCTCCAAAAATTCTGCTTCTGCGTTGTCGCCGCTGTGAGCGAAAAGTCAGAAGCATGCCTCCGGCAGGCGTCAGTTGACACAGCCGGTCACTGGTTGGTCAGAGGGTTGCGTGACATCACGAGACCACGTGAGATGACAGGGCTGGCCAACCAGGGCAGCGCCTTGGGATGTGCGGGTAAAATGGAACTCGAACCAGGGTCCCTTGGATCCTCAGTCAAAAACACTGCCTCTAGGCAAGGCCTCCTCTAGTTTAGAGGAGGCGTTACCTTAGGCCAGGCAGGCACTTTCGTGCGGCTTGGTTTCATGGAGGCTTATTATACCTGTGTCGGGTGATCTTTCGCATGATGTAGTAGCTTACAACTCTACGCTAAAGAGTATGTGTAAGATAACAGAGTCACGAATTCAGGAGTGATAAAGCAAGTAGCACAGTTCATGCACCCGGACGACCGCGTATCTTTAAAGTTGATGCTTAAGTGCTCCCCGTAAAATAAAAAAAAAAGGGGGGGAAGGGGGGGGGGGGCTTTCTTTTCTGCGGTGTTGCATTCAAGATCCTGAAGATGCTTACTGGCTCAATTGAATCATCCAGTCTCACCTCTCAGTTACGGCGCAGGTCTCGGTGGGTCCTACATGCGCATGCGAGAGAAATCGGCCCTTCGATAGAAAATTTCCCGATAAGGTGTTGGGACGTCTCGGCATCGTACAAGCCACTGTTTCACAGATGAAGACATAATGCTGCCGCGGTCACTGCATACGCTGTGTATACGTTTTGGCGTTTTATACCATATGTTTAAAGCTCCGTCGTCTTCTGGCAGCGCTGTAGGTGGTTTCCGGGTTCCTTCTGAGAAATGCCAGCAGAACAGAGCACATATTTCAGACCATGTGTAAGTTCGATACTGATGCTGCGCAAAACCTAATGTGAGTGTTAACACCCGCGCAGGTCGCAGCACATCCGGCTCTTCCATCGTCGGTACCAGAGCCGCGAGCAAAGGCTTCTGGCCATCCAGCAGGCGGCCACGGCAGCCAGCAGAGGGCAGCATCTGTCGCGAGATATGAAAGCCCTTCTCACCAACCTGTCACCAGCCGAGCGAAGGCTGGTTGCCATCAAGAATAACCTCCAGGTAACGCCCTTGTCAAGCAAGTGTGATGTACGAGACATAGCCATTCAAGATTATAGAACATGGCCCGGCATCGTACATGGCACCGATGCTTGCATTCGTCGTGACCAGTCATTTTACTCTGTTGCTTTTGATCACGCAATTTTTAAAAAAGAACGAACGCAATTAATTGTAGCAAAGTAAAATTAACTTTTTCTCACATCAGGGTTTGACAGCGCTCTTGTGCGCTGTCCCTGCGAGCGTCGTGCAAGTGTTATAAAGCGCGGACTTTCCGAACATCTGTTACTATGCGCTAGTTTGGACTACTGACACATTCCCTGTACCACTGCAGGCAGTGAAAATGTGTGTGTGTGTGTGTGTGTGTGTGTGTATTCCAGTCAGTATAATTCGGTCGTGAATATATATCTGTTCATGTGAGCGGCGGAACCCCGCCTGCCCGCCACCCTCTCGTGCGGGAAACTTCCATGCTGACCTCCATTGTTTCGATGAAAATTATTAGCAAATACATGGTTTAAATATTGACCCCCCCTCCCCCCTTCCCGCTCGCACCTAGAATGAGTGACTATAAGTCCATTCCTGCAATGCTTCATTTTTTCTTAATCTGCTGCGAGGCTGTCGCGGAGAACATTCGGCTACAGTTCTGGCCGTAGCTTATAATTGCACAACATATATGCATCACGCCTCACAAAAGAAAGGAACTCTTGTTTGTTTATGGACTATAACATTAAATGTCCGCCCCCCCCCCCCCCCCCCCCTCCCCCCTCCTTCATTCCCGCTTACGCTTTTCTGTAGAGTACGCTCCTCATGCGCAGGGCGTCGTCACTTTGTGGAATGGTTGCGCGCTACTTCAGCTCGAAGCTATACGATATGCGCATACCTGAGCTCCCAATAATTAAGCCCGCTCCTGCTGCTTATACCGGCGCGTGCCCATCGCGTACGTGCAGCGAAAGCCGACTGCCAGAAAACCTTTTCCGATGATCACTCAGTACCCCGCCGGGGTGGCGTAGTGGTTACGGCGCTCGACTACTGTTCCCAAGGACGCGGGATCGAATCCCGGTCTCGGCGGCAGTGTTCGATGGAGGCGAAAAGCAAGGCGCTCGTGTGCTGTGCGATGTCAGTGAACGTTAAAGAACCCCAGGTGGTCGAAATTTCCGGAGTCCTCCACTACGGCGTCTCTCATAGCCTGAGTTGCTTTGGGACGTTAAACCCCACAAACCAAACTAAACCAAACTCAAGAGCGCGACACATAGCAACAGTCTTAGCTCTCCGCTTCCTTCGTAAGAGGGGAAGGAGGAGAGTTACATGGATTGAAAAACAAAAGGCGAAGTAGTGATGAACTGCCGGTATCGAGCTCAAAGCAGGAGCTCTACTCCCTTAAAAAAGAAAAAAGAAAGGAATATAGAGCTGAAAGAGCGCCGTTTCGCTTATAAAAGCGCAGCGGCCTCTCCGGCTCTTACGTGACAGGCTTTCTCAAGCATTGGGCAAGCGCTGCTCACATGCATACAACACGGAGAAATGCGCTGGTTTGGAGCGTGCCCAGAATGAGTCTGTATACCCATGAAGGGAGATCGAACAGGAAAGTAGAATCACGTTTTATCGACTAAGCACAGAGTTACATCGTCACTGTGTAGAACGCGAACTCTCAAAATGAACAGAAAACGAAAGATATAGCATAGGATGCGATTTCCATGAAATATTAAGGTGAAAGAAAGCCTTACTAGGCTATGTTATGCCCGCAAAACCTGTCCGCAAAATCTGTCATCAAAATGTGCCGCCAGATGTGACGTCATCAGCCGGTGATGTCATATCGAGTCATTGGTCATTATAGTCGTGATTAATGATAACTAAAATGATAAAAATGATGATTACTAGTGATAACAATGACAAATATAATTAGTAATTAGGTAGTTATAACGTAATTAGTGATATGTAATTAGTGATAGGTAATTTGTAGAAACGTCAAGGCAACGCTAATGTTTTCGCATTCTCCCTATGCAGTTTCTGCAGTGAGCCCCAAGTTTTTGAACTGGAGAGCATCTTGCATCAACTTGTCGCAAGGCAGTGTACCGACATACCAACAACAAAGTAGGAGAGCAGATGTTAGCGGGGTCACTTTCTGGTTTCAGGCGCGTAAAACATACTAACTAATTACACGTAAGATATTTAAAATTCTTGACAAAATAAGCATCTAGTCATTAGGTGAGCATACCGCTTAGCTTTGTATCGTTAATGCACAATGAGCCAGATCTTCCTTGAGCAATATCGGGTGAACATACCGCTTAGCTTTGTATTATCAAACACAGCAGTAATACTGCTGTGTTTGATAATTAAAATGAATTCGATGCCAGGCATACGTAAGGACAAAATGAGCGACGGCTAAATAGGCGTGAATCACAAGGTACCATATACATCACGCAATATTGCTAGCAAGCTCACTGACAAGGCAAAGCTTGCTGACACTGGCCTTCACACCAGAACAAAAGTCACAGACCATTTATGAGATTCATGCGCCGCATATAAGCGAGATCGTCACTTTTCCACACCATGCTATGATTATATTGCCGCCTATTTATAGAAATAGCAGATATAATAATGCTCGTTTATGAATATTTATGATGCTGTGGTAGTTCTCTTTTATGTGCCTTAGGCCACATATATTACATCCTGTAGCCGTCGACATTTCGTTCAGGGAAAGGTTTTAGAGCTCAGTTGGATCCTCACAGCCTTCTGGACAGGGACGTGAACGCTCCCATGCCATACCCGAGAGGCATGCACGTCATTTTTCGAGGCGCTTCAAACGGTCTATGTCGATTCTGCAGGATAACATAGCTTAGCAACACGGCGTACAAACGCTGTCACTTTAGAAGTAAAAACGGACTCGGAAACGGGTGACACACGCCTTGGGACCACCTTAATAATCCTAATATATGTTCAAAGGTGACAGTTAGGACAGCGCCTTTGTGTTAAGCAAGCCGCAGTTTGTACGGCAGATGACAAGAGAGTTCGCAAAGATTGAGGACGTCGATCCGTTCACCTTTGTTACACGTTCGGCCGAACGCTGTGGCTTGACAGGTGAACGGACTCGCAACTTGCCGCCTTGAAGCCAATTACTAAGACACAGGAAGACAAAGCAGCCCCCGTCGACCTGACGGGGTGAACTCTTAAACGTATAGCCCACTGAGGAAGGAATCGCGCTGGACGAGTTATTAGTTGAAGTTGCGCTCAGTGAGGTCCACAGAGACTTTACGCGGACAAGCGGACTCGACGGTTGCTGTCCTGCAAAGAATACACTTTGCTTACGACCTGGTGTTAGTTAAAATAAGGTTAAATGTTTAATATAATGGGAAAAATAAGTCATGTGAGCGCGCAAAGAAAAAAAAAAAAGTGAAAACAATGTAACATGCCGAGTCAATTAGTCGATAAACGGCTGAAAAAAAAAAAAAAAAGAACAAAATTGACGGATACCGAGCGTGCTGATCGAACATTTAGTGCAGTGTGGAAGGATGAAAAAATAAATAAAAAGAGCCGATCTTCAACGTGCAAAGGACACGATTAAATACATGTACGGACAGCCGAAGAACCAAAGCCCATAGAAAAATTCGTTACTTGTCATTGCAAAAAATAAAAAATAGAGTGAATAGCTAGATGAGCACAACGAAGATTATAAGGAGAGGCGATGCTCTTGAAAATAAATAGCAGGAGTTCTATATTGGTGTATTGAAACGAGCGCCAATACTAGCGGGAAATGAGAGCCGCATTTTTTTCTACCGTAATAATAATTGTTTCACAGGAAGGGTAAGGCGCAGTATCTGTCACACTTGTAGCTGTGGACACCTGAACCGCGCCGTAAGGGAAGGGAGGAAGGTGGGAGTGAAAGTGGAAAGAGAGAAAGGGGAGCCGTAAGAATGCCGAATTTCACATCGACGCGTCGCAGCATGGCATATAGCACATTTTCGGCTTTTGCTGCACGGAATCGACGATTGCAGTCTTCACGAGGCGGCCTGCAAATTCAGGAGACAGGCGCTTCCGACACAGCTGCACCTGTCTGTACAGCGGGACAGCCCTGTGCAGCAAAGTGCACAAGCGACATTTGACGGCCCAAGTGCAGCTGTCCCACATCTCGGTCACAATGCATCTGACATCCGCTGCCATTCGGCTTGCCACTCTGTGCTCACTCGAGCTCAAACGTGCTTTGGATTCATAAAGGTGTTCAGAGTACAATGCAGCGAGGACGTTTTCTTCCCTCTGGAAGGCATTGCGTAGTTCTATCCATTTTCGTGCTATTGATGAAAACGAGTAGTGAACGCTGTTGGTGAGGTTGATGAAGGTACGCTTGCCGCGTTTAGGGAGAGACGTAGCGTAAGAGGCAATGGATGGCTTAGTGGCTTAGGCTGTGTGGCGATAGCGAATGAATCAATACGCAACCGTAATGTGGCTGCCACGGGAATAACCCGTAGGGTGGCTACTCTGGAATGAGGAGTTTATGGTAAAGAGCGGTCTTCCATCAGGGCCGCATTAAGAAAAATCGAGGCCCTGGGCTAAAACGCATGTAACCCTTTTCCCCCCTACCCACCCCATTGGCGGTTTCGATCTTCGCTTCCATTCTATACTTCTGAAAAATACCGTTTCATTTTAAGCAACGATGTAATGGTGGTTGGTTTTTCATCTTCAGGTAGCGCGCTATACTTCGGCACAAGGAAGAATTACAGAAAACAAGACGTACCAGTCTTTTCTTGTTTTTTTGTAATTTGTCCTTGTACCAAAGTAAAGCGCGCCTAACTGAATAACGTTTCATTTTGACTGCACCGAACTAAAAGAAGTCCAGGACTCACTCTGACACAGCCTATTTTCCTCTCCCAAAGCGGGAGAAAAGAAGTGATGGAACCATTTGAGAGATCTAAAGCAATGGTGGTGATGGAGGTGGAAAAAGATTTTCCTCTTTATCCCATCTATTGTTCCAGTTACATTGCTTTAGAATTTGCCCACCGCCCCAGGACGGAGGGATCGACAGGAAACCATTAAAAACTCTCCTCCAAACCATAAGCAAGTTTAATTCACCTCACAAGAAAGGGACCTCCCAGAATGCTGGGGAGCAGCTTGACAAAGTCTCCCCAACAACTAAACGAAGTCAGATTAGGCGGGGGCCCAACCTCCTCGTTCTGGTTTTCTCTCTTCATACCTTTTAACCGAAATTCCATTATTTGTGGTTCCATATATAAGACTGGTTAGAATAAATGGGTCCCCTCCTCTTGCCCTCAGAGATGGGGCCCTGGGCTGCGGCCTCCTTAGCTCCCACTTTAATCAATCACTGACAGAACCTCTGTACCACTCAAGATTTTAAACATAGTACCTCAAAGTTAAAAATCGCTCGACCGACTCAGAAGGTTGCTAACCATGTCCCCTCCTTCCACCCGCAAACTCGCTTACGAAACATTCATTCGCACAACAACAATATGCCTTTCCCATTTGTAATCCGCTTCAGCGATACCTAAATGAAGCATTAGCATCAGTACAAAGCCGAAAAGATGAATTTATTTCAACATATGTTATGATCGGAAGACCTGTGCCACTGGCATCAAATCGACCCTTGATATACCACCACTGCCCTTTCGCCTTAAAGTCGCCCAACTCTGCCTTTTCCACAATATATACTACAATTTCCTTCACTTGCACTGCACATGCTCTGGTGCGATTGCAACTTAGAGCGATCCAAATAAATTTTAAAAATCGTGCTCTTATTTTATCTTCATCCTTAGTCCCACATACAGAGCATTTCCCATCACTTTTGACGGACCATGCATCTGTGCACTTGCCACATTTTTCCACGCTTGTCTGCAGATACAGTGTTCCCGTTCTACTCTTCCTAGCGCGATGGCCACAGCGTGTTTACGATTGTTCACTGTTTCGTTATGTAATGCACTTAAAATTCTTTGCCGTCTAATCATTCCAAATGTTCGTATTACGTGTGCTTTTGTTTCTTACTCCCCTTTTATGTAATGTCCCGCCTAAGTTTCCTTAAGGGAAAATAAATTATGATGATAAAGGTGCAGCCCTGGACACGTACAGTTTTTGTCAAAAGTGTAGAGCCCAGGGAGTCTGCTTCTGAGCCACTTCGTCAAGTTTGTAATGCATTTCCAGTGTTCCAAATCTCTAAGGTGAGATTTCTTGTCCTACCATCTTCAGTGTTAGGGATCTCCACTAATGCTAAATCAGCGCCACTACAGGGGTCAGAAGCAGACACCTCGGGCTCTACATTTTTGGCAAAGGCTGTACGTGGACGGTTGACAGCGAGCTCAAGTAGGATATCAGGATCTGGTGCGCGGCGCACCGAGTACGTAGCGCACCGCGGGTGCTTCTGACCGCCTCTGAGTGGACCTTGTTTCCCTTAGCAGCGAGACCTGTTGCGTCGTTTGGAAACGTCTGTTCGGCGCGTCAAGGAAGCAAAGGGAAAAATGTATGGTATACTATGGTATATGGGGTTTAACGACCTAAAGAGAGATGCTGTAGTAGTGGGCTTCGGTAATTTCGACCATCTGAGGTTCTTTACACGGTCACCTTGTGTTTGACTTTCATTGACCGAACCCGCGTTACTGTGTTTAGCAGTCACCACTAAGCCAACGCAGCGCCCGGAAGAATGAGCTCCTGGGCTGCGGCCAACGTAGCACACGCTGGTTTGCTGCAGCAATGGTCCATAATCCCTTTAGCTGATTACTTGAGCACCTCCCAAGTGTGCACCTCCCGCGTTACTGTGTTTAGCAGTCACCACTAAGCCAACGCAGCGCCCGGAAGAATGAGCTCCTGGGCTGCGGCCAACGTAGCACATGCTGGTTTGCTGCAGCAATGGTCCATAATCCCTTTAGCTGATTACTTGAGCACCTCCCAAGTGTGCACCTGCCGCAGTGGCTCATGGCTGCGACGTTCCTGCTGATCTCTGTGTCACGGGATCGTATCCGGTTTTGATGGAAACGAAATATGTATGGCTGCGTGCTGTGGGATTGTGTCGTCAGGCGGCCTAAAGTAGTCCAAATCCTTCACTGCGGCGCTTTTCACGGGGCTCTTGGAATGGACGTTTAAGGCCGATGTACGGTACCGTATCACATCTCCGCAGGTGTCTCCTGGCCAGGCGGTGCCGTTCCGGCGGGTGCGGTCACAGTCAGTGATGTTCCAGGCGGACCCGAGCCGCCGCAGCCCCGTGGCGGTGCGCGCGCGCTCGATGTCTGTCAGCGACTTCGCCGAGCGGCCGCGCGTCCATTCAGTGGGCGCAGGATTCGGCGAGCAGCTCACGGCGCACGAAGAGGACGACAGGTTCCGGGCGTACGCGCGCCAGGTGTACGTGCTGTTCGCTGTGCTGGCAGCCGTCGTGGCTGCCGTGGCCTGCTACACCTTCCAGAGGATCCGCGTCCGCCGCGACCAGCAGGCGCCGGACGAGCAGCAACTCCACTTATGAATGGCCGTCTTGCAAGAGGACTCGTCTCTAGTCACCGTCAGTGGCTCCTGGTCTCATGTTCAGTGGTAGCAGCGGGTGTGGTACAGACACTTGCGCCCACCCATTTTTCCGCTGTGCCTGTTCCGTGTCCGCTGATGTCGCCAATTGTTTCTGCCAGGCACACGGGGGTGCCATCGCTGCGAACATTGAGGTGCCGAGCGTGGACTGGCAGCCCAAACACAGCCATCTAGGATTGCAGAAAGTGAGGCTGCTGCCGCTGGCATTATTAAGCATGCTGTGTTATCGGACCGGTTTCAATATGCACTCATGATTGCCGCAACAGGAACGCTGCACTACGTCGATTTTGTCACCGTCGCCTCTGCGCGTCACATTTGCAAACACTACCTGTTATTGGTCCCCCTCGTGTTCTAGCTTTTGTGCTACGCGAAGGCACAAATGAGTGCCATAAGAAAGCAGCTCCGCCAACAGCACTTTTGCTGGCCGCACAATATTTGTTCTTGCAGCACAATGTTCCACGCTGGCTTAATCCATCTTAATCGATAAATAGCTTTGATTTTATAATTCCGGTTGTCAATCTCAGCCGGATCATGGGCACTACACATGGTTGCCCCTCGTTTATTTTTGTGCCTCATGTGTTGTTCGATTTCGGAGTGGTCGATGGACCTATACATGTCTTTCGCATTCTGATGTGAGCGTTGGGCACCAGTTAACTGTGCCTGCCCTCTTCTCCAACGTGATAGGTCGTCTCTTTCTCTAGTGATACTTCTCAAATCACGCCCATAACAACTGCATGAACATATGCTATTTTTTTGGCCCTTGGCAAATCATCACGCTGCGGTGTTCTGCTTGAGTATTAAGCATGCCCCTATGCACAATATGACAGCATTGTGCGGCACATGCAGCATTTGACAAATGTTGCAACACGTGATAGAAATGTGCATTTGCACGAAGTGGTGCACCGCAGCAAACACAGCGAACGAGCAGTGTCCGTGCGCATTGCGGAGCGCCTCGTATAGGGCTATACAACAGTAGCCCATATACCTGTATAGCATAGAAATTTTTTTGCTCCGTCGCTTAGCTGCTACTGCACTACAGCACAAAAGGTAATTGAAACTCTCATTTACAACACAACATTGCGCCTTGTCCGCGCCACGTGGGCACTTTGGTCTCATTTTCCTTCCAGGCTTACCCTCGTTGATATTTTCAAAATTTATGTCGTGTTCATTCTTTTTCAGCAGGTAGTTCACACTTTTTAAAGGGCCCGTGAAGCAATTTATTAAATCTAGAAAACGCGCACAAGCCATAGATATTCCATCAATCCTCCACAACGCAAGAACATTTAAGCTAGATTTAATAATACCCAATATATCAGCGATGGAAAAATGACACTTCTCCACTTCCACTGAATTCAGCGCCCGCTGTCGAGCAAGAAAAAGTCGCGACGGCGCTTCCTGCGCCTCATCCCGTCCGCGTCACTTGAGAGCGCCCACTAAGTGGGCGCACCCAGACAGATCAGTTGACGTCATAAGGAAGGGAGCCCGCGGTGAGGTGCCGCCTTAATCGGTTGCGAGCGGTCGTCAGGAGCACTTTTTAAAAATTGTAAATTACAGGCCCCACGCATACCTTTTAAATTGACTGGGAACTCACAAAGACCACCTCTGTGGATTTTTTTGCATTAAAATATTATCGGTTTTCCCTTCAGGGCTCCTTTAAGTTCTTAGAAGGAATTGCACAGCCTTTGTCAAAAAGTTGAGAGTTCAGGGGTTTTACTTTAAAGTCTGCTCCATTAGCATTCTTGGAAGTCTTATCCATTGGAGAGGGCTTAAGCAAAATTCTTTTCTTAAGGATATCGGGACTCTGAGAATGCTTTACGAGCCACATGCTGTGGCTCAAAATCAAACTCATTAGACTAACTTTTTACAAAGGCTGCACGTGGCCTCCACCACAGCAGCAACTTTGCAACCACATGAGTTGAAGAAGTGCGGCACTCGAAATGATGCGTGTCATTAATATGACCGACAAGGCGAAGCATGATACTGTGCATGCGGCATATGTATATGCAAGCAGTGTTTCTCGCACGCGTACGCCTTGTTTCTCAATCGCCAAAAGAACGATACTCGATCCCCTGTAAATTCTGTCCAAACAGCGTTATTGCATACTGATGCTCCAACTGCGTATATAAGGCTATCAAAAGCTGTATGCAAAGTCTTGTTTTTTTTTTCTTTTTTTTTTTTTGCCAGCGCTGATGACGTGCAGAGGTCCAGGAGAGAGAAGAGGTGATCGGTTTCTTTGCCTCAGTGCTTTCATTCCTCATTGCGGTTTCTCCGTCTTGCTTCACCCGTCATTCAAATATGTAAGAGCCGAGACAGACTGAAACACGATACATCTCGAGAATTGAATAGGCTCTCAAGATCGTAGGTACTAATCGAATTATTAGCCGCTGTTGTCGCTTCGCCAAAACAAGGCTTATAGCGATGCCCGCCGGAAGAAATCGACCGCACAGGCCACGAAAATGCCACTCATACCGAGTAAACAGTGGCCATGCAGCAGCCGTGTTTGCACATCGGCCGCCTGTCTCGAGATCTCTTATTTTTAACGTTAAAGCCCTTTTTTTTTTTTTTGGCTCGTGGACCGTGGAAATATCTGCATGAAATGACAGCACGAAATGGCACTTAGGGAATCGAACCACTATCCCTCAGATCCCCAGCCTAACGCGCAAACCAGTACTGCATGCTGGGCTCGTGAGAAACCATCACTGTAAAAAATGTGTGTGAAATTACAGGTATTCTTAATTGAAGAAAATTTATACAGAGAATATCTGTTTTACTTCATTGACCTAAATATGTTCACGAAAAAAACAAAAAAAAAAAACGTAATTTTTTTGTTTTCCAGACAAAACCTTAATTGGAAGGCAAACAATTCGATATATTTTTGCCGTCTGTTCTATTTCTATCGCAAACTAATTTTTACTTGAATAGTAGGTAAATGCTGAACAGAACGCGAAATGGTATTGACAAGACCGAAGGAGCTTGTCCGACGTTCGGCGGCGTAACAATTTCGATTCGAAAGAATGTAACGGCGCCACACTGAGGTACGTTGTTGGTTGGCTCCTTGCTACAGTGGCATTTGCTATGCATTTTCTCACTTGCCTCTTTTCGGTAGCTGGATAACGGCTGTGGCGCGGCCAAGCATTGCCAGCGCAAAGATATTCGCGAGGTGGAGTTAGCGCCTTTTGCCTTAAAAATGGTGTTCAATGAAGAAACTAGCGCTGAACGCAATTTTATTATTATTACAGGCAGAAAAACATGTGAAATGAAATACGAATAAAAAAAGATACATTTGCATCATTGTTTTAACTGCGAGAAAAAGAAAACAAAAACAGAAAACGCCGTATAACAGAAAATGTTTGTCAATTTACAAAAAAAAAATTCTATCAGTTGTAAACAGAAAAACTGTAAAAGCACAGAAAAATTAAAAACAGGAAACATGGCAAAACAGAAAATTTCTGGCAGGAGAGCTGCCAGAAAATGTCTATTTTTCAACATTTTTTTTTTTTTACAGTGAATCGTCCTTTTCCTTGTCTAGTGTGAGGATGATCATAGGGATGAAAATGAAGATGAAGTTAATGTTAATGATGGTAGCATAGCGCCAATGACGATGCATTTAGTTTGTGATGATGATAGTAGCGATATTGATGATGGTGATAGGGACGACAATGCAGTTAGTGAAAACAATCCTGTAAAGTGGGTTTCACAATTTCCGCTTATGCAGAGCTAAGCGCAGTCCTGTAATATATTTTTCTTTTGTACTGCATACCTGCGCGAGCAGCGCGACGAAAAGAGCGCTTTCAGCGAGTCGTCGGTCAGGGCCGGAGACGCTGGATAATTTCTTAAGCGGCCACGAGCAACAAGCCGCACGCAGGTAATGCGCGACGAAAAAGCGAAGCGGCTTCTGCGGACGAAGCTGCGATCCACTCTGCTGGCGGAATGGAATTAATTGTGCTGGTCGTTTGGCGAAGCGTTCACTCCAGGGACTATAGTTAAGAAAAAGCAAAGGAGAAGACGACATAGGAAGAAAAAGATCCACAGAGAACAGACATCCATGTCTGCGATGATGAAAGGACGATCGAAGCGCTTAGTTTCACGCGTTTGAAGCTGGCAGTTTTGATGTTTTGGTCTTCGTACAGCTGCGCCTGGAACCAGGGCAGTCAAACAGTCTTTGATGCTACGCTCAATCTCTGCAGCAGGGTTGGCCAAATTGCCGGTCGCGCCGCAGGTGGTTCCTATCGAGTCCAAGTGGCCTACCACATCCTACTGAGATGCTCCTAACCGCAGCAACGTCGTTAGAGCATGCAGCGATTGCTCGATCCGTTGGATATTAAAGTCTATTCTATTTATCGCTGCACAAGTGGCATTCAATGTGACCACTAGCTTTGCTGAACTAATAGAACCAAAACTGCCATGCCAATTTTAACTGCGGCTCCCAAGACTATTTAACGCGATATGAAGGCCCTTTCTGCAGAAAATCCGGCATTGTGAGCGAAAATAATGGGCACTGGGAGGTGGCAGCCGACATGGCCGAGCACTGATTGATCGTAGATATTGTGCGTCGTCACGCTGCTTCGTGACGTTCCAGGCCACGCAGGCGCGTTCTTACGGCTTGGTTAAGTGGGGTTTCACATCAATGTCGGCTGGTCTTTGGCATAATGCGGTAGCTTTTACGACATATATGCTTATGCAGTATTTTTGCGATAACAGACACAGTGATTACACGGACGGCAATAAACGGCATGTACGCGAGCATCAGCAAGGGGAGTCGCGGACAAGAGCCTTTAACGCTGTCACGACATACCTTTGCCCCTCTTGATCTTTTTTTTTTCCCTGGCCGCCCCTGCTCTACATGTCAACCCCGATCCAAACTTTCGTAAACTGAATGCCTGCAAATTGCCGATCGTCAGAAAAACCTCTCGGGCTTCGCCGTCTTTCGCGCTGTTAAACAAAAGCAGTCGTTAGCTGTTACAAACTGCAGCGCCGCCCCGGTCTGCTCTTACAGCTAGGCAGGCCCTCCGACTGTCACCACTCTGCGCAGATGCAGCGTTGCCATAGCTACAGTGGCTAGAATTGGGCCACTGTACCATAGCGGTGTTTTTGAGGTCCGAGGTTGCGGTTACATTTTACATAGTGACCAAATAAGGTGCATGCACATTAATGAATAGTCTAAAGTGTACAGTCATTGCTGGAACACGTACACCTCCATGGCGTCTGGGCGTCTAACAGAGGCTGCTAACATGAAAACAACAAAAGACAAAGTTGAATTTGGCCCGTGGATTCATTCAGTTACAACTAAAACAAAGTGCAGAGTAGCACCCCACAGGTAAAGTTAATTTTTAATCGATGCAAGCCCCGCAGACACTTAAAGCGCCTCCTCCTTCAAAAGAATGCAGTCTTGACCTTCGTTCTCCTTCCTTTCCTTCTTCTCATTAGCTTGCCGTTCTTCCCACCGCTCGAATGATCAATACTGGGTCTCTGAAACGACTTCAGCTTCCCACCGTAAAACAGTGCGAAATTCCCCGGCCGGTCTTTCCGGCGCGCCTCCCTCGGCACCGCGAGCTTGCCGTTTCGTTCGCTTCAAGCACAGCCTATGTTACTTGACCAGGGAAGCGAACCTAAAATTCCAAGAGTAATGCTTTTTCTCCTCCTGCCAACCCGGGTGTTGGAAAACAGCGGGGAGCTATACACACAGCTGACACGGAGATTACACCGTATAATGGAGCCCGTGAAAATCGATATCTGTTACAAGTTTCCTTGACTCGTCTGTGATTTTAACGAACGATACATGAACCGGACTGAAATGCTTGTAGTCGTTAATGCGAATGTGAGCTCCTGCACGAGGTTTCTGAAGCACAAGAACTCTAAAGACACAAAGAAAAATATATAGTAACAGGCTTTGCAAGATGCAACATGTTCTGCTATATGTAGTCTGATACACCGCAGTGAGTCGGTGGTTACGGGGCTCTACTACTGAGCCAGGGGACCGGGTTCGACCTGGCTGTTGAGACTCCGTTTAAATGGAGGTGAAACGCAAGACACCCATGTTGTATGCAATGTCAGTGCATGTTAGAGCACTTCAGGTGGTCGAAAATATTCGAAGCGCTTCGCTACGGTGTCCCTCAGCCTGACCAGCTTCGAGACATTAAACACCATAAACCAAACCATGCACCCCCAATTCATGTGATGCTATTTACAGAACACTTTTTATTTAACACCACTGGTCGGTGAAACCAGGTGCATGAAAATATGTGTCACTATATACGCTGGGTTCAATAGTGGCTTACCTGCCTCTTAGTGTCAAGACCTAAACCTGAATCAACACCCAGTAGCACACATTTTTAAGATGGCTAAAGTCTATAGCAAAGCACAACACAAGTGTTGGCAGTCACTTGTGCTACCTTGCGCAAATGCAATTAAGTTATTATTTCGCTCAAGTGTGCCAGCTGTAAACAGTTTTTCACTCGTGTAACGTGTGTACACTGTTGTGAAGCCTTCGTATGAATACCTCGCCACAATGTCACAATAACTTCATTTACTGAAAAACCTTACGCCTTTATCTCTATATATGCAGTAGAAACAAGCACCACAAATATATAAACCAAAGTGCAATTCTAAATGACACTGCAATGAGTATTGCAACATTGCCCCATATGACTGAATTGGAAGGACATTTATGGCAAGAATAGCCGCAGTAAGGAATTAGCCAAATTTGAATTGGGCAAGTTTCCGGATATGATGCAAAGATCATGAGCAACACATTTTTGCAAGCACAAGCTTACGACACTACATTCTCCCTTTATGAGAATTGAGAACGGTGTTTTAAAAAGCAATACACTGTGGCGAGGCATTCATTGCCTGTAAAATGTCTGCCTATGTCTGCCTTTGAATGTTCACTATGCACGCGACCGGCTGTCGCATTCTGCTCACAAGGATTCCGTCACTGCATGCTGATGAGTGTGTTGTAAACATTAGCTGTATTGCTCTTTTGTGATGTTGCTACCTGTTTTTAACATGTACAGCTAACTGGTGCAACCTGTTGAGTCGCGCATGTGCACATGCCAATGTGAACTGATGTAACTGTTTTACGGCACAGCAGCCACATTTTTGACTTTATAAAATGGAGATATATATATATATATATATACATGACATAAAAATGGATGTTTTAAAGTGCCCGAGGCAGATATCGTTTTGCATTTAGTGATGTTGATGTACAGCAAATATATTTGTTTAAGTGCATTTTAAATAAATGAAAAATAAAGGATCACCCATATGCGCTCAGTTTTCCTTGTTCCTAGTGTTATTAAAAGCACATGAAATTGCAGAAAATTCATAACTCTGGTTGGAATGCTACCAGTTTGACACACTCTGAGCTGAAGGCCCCAGTTATATAGGTCACAGCTCTGAATTTCAGTACAGACGAGTTCGACTGTGCGTCACTGCCAATAGAGTGGATCCATCCATTAGACACAAAGGCAAGGATCCCATCATGAACAAAGTGAAAAAAGTTACAAGGGTTCAACGCTGCTGAACCAAATATTGAGCGAAAGCATTAACTGCGGGTGACCAAGCGTTCTTCTCCTTTTCTTCTTCCTCAGCCCACATATAAAGCCTCGCTTTAACCAACCTATATGAAACTGCCTTTGTGGCTTATAGGGATAATGTGAATGCCAGGGTCCTAGCAGGCTGATTCTGACATAACCGTCCCATGTGAAACGAGAGACCCAAGTTGGCAGCTCCTGCCAGCTCATGTGTCACTTGGGTAAGACGTAACTGCGGCTGGGTCACGCGAAGGCTTGAAAGTGCGAGCAGTATTGCTTTCGCAATAATAACTACAACATATAGTTTAATCATTCCCAAGCAGAGGTCAAGTAACAAAAGCAAAGCACCACGTCTGATAGAGCATGAGCTCCATCAATACTATTGTTTTAACCCCAGAAGTACAGGTCCTGTTTCACAGTCTCCCTGTTCTCCCGCCTCTGCCGAGTCACTGCACTGGCTTCACCTTTCACGACAATCTTTTTCTTTAGTGCACGCTCCCTGTTAGTCAGCTGCTTTTTTACACGTGCTTTGATCTCTTCAGGGGCTATTGTAGTGCAGCTCGTGACACTAAAGGTCCTAACACTCTTTACATCACTCTTATCGTGCGTGGTTTTAGATTGCTCATCGCTACAATCCTTCCTCACCAGCTCAGGAACTACGTCTTCTTCCCCATCTTTTGAACTGTCCACTGACAATGGGGACAGGGCAGCGCTGGACACCTTTGCTCCTGTAACATGGCTGCTTGTGTCTGTGTACTGGGTGGTTTCTTCCATTTCGTCTTCTGTTTTGCTCGATGTTGTTCCTTGGTGATCCACGGAAGCAACCTTGTCATCGTTAATGGGTAGACTTTCTGAGGTTCCATTCTTTTCAGGCTGAAGCTGGGTGTCAGCAATAAAGCGTTCCATCATGCAGCTGTTGGTTTTCTTCCCTATCTTGCTTGCGCTATTATTTTTTTCAGTAGAGGTGGACTGATGAAAGTCATCTGCGCCATTCGAGGCTTCTTTCTCATCATTGTCAGAATGATCTTCCTCATCTTCTTTCATCTGCTGAACAGCCTATAAGGAATAAAGCAAAAAGCTTTCATAAAACCTCAACAACTACTATATGACAGCAAATCTTGAAACACACTCAGTAACGTAAAGCTGTAGGTCATTAAATAACTGAAATAAATGACTATAACAATACTGTTGTAAGCTAACAAAATTTCAACCCTCAACTTGGCTTGCAAAAAAGCCTTGAAAGGAAGATGCTATGGGCAATCAGTTTCGCAAGCACCAAATTTTGTCAGGCACTAACGAAAGGCCCCAGATCTAGCCACTTACCTTGGCCAATAAGAATGCTTCTGCAAATTTTAATCACAGGAACAATATATATACAATTTCAATGCTGGCCAGCAGGCAGTTTTGGTATTTCTATTTGCATGAAAATCAACATCAAGTGAATTACCATGCAGGCAAGAAAATCAAAGCTTCTCTGAGCTTCATTACTAATAGTGACACACAACATGACAGGCTGCCTCTTGTCTCAGGAATAGGCACGAACAGTGTGCAATTAACTAGTTATGCTACATCCTGTCTTTGAGTTCACACTTATGACTAGTATTATGCCTCTAACAAATCAAAAACACTGACATCAAATAGCTTTATGCCTATCACATCTTAAAAACGACCGTTCTAGTTCCACTAGCACACATTAGAAATTTAAAATAATATATATGTATATATTCCATACCTCATCAAGCTCTTCCTTAACCTCCTTTGAGAAGCCACTGGCAGTTGTTTCAAGGTCAAGAGTGTCGTCCCTCCTGAAAATTGCAGCAAAAGCCACTGATGTTAATAGATCTTCCCATAAAGAGGTAAAAGGTCAGAGTCATATTTGATTCTAGGATGCAGATATCTACAGTCGAACCCAGATATGTCAAATTTTAAGGGGATAAAACAGTCTGATGTCTCGATACCTTGGCTTGATATGCCGCTCGTAATGAAAAAGGTGGCTTAGCCACCAAATTGCCAAAGCCCACATACAAAACGCAACAGTGCAATTTATTTCTCTTTCTCTCAGTCACATATGCACACATACATACATACACAAAAAAAACCACGAATCTCTGACTGCTTGTTTGGGCAATGCAATTGAAAATACTGGCATCAATCTTATCGAGAATGTCCAGGGGAAAAGGCTGATGCCCTCCATTTCATCAGGCTGAACACTGATGATAGCTCAGCAGTTATAGAGAGGCGTTTCTTCCTGACCACAGTGATCTTCGTCTTCCAAGAATCCTCATCCTGTTGAATGCCAGCAATTCAGCTATTAAGGCAAAAGCCTCATCGTTGTCGTCAGCAAAAGTGTCACGCTTTTGCGGAGCTCTGATTGGCTGAGGTGGGGATGATGTCATAGAGGTCTCGACCAATCACAGGACACTATCGTTTGGCAGGCGCTGCCAACTCAGGCCTCTCCTTTTACATGGGAGGATGATTTCAGAATCAGCCTGCTAAGACCCTTGCATTCATGTTATCTCTAGGCCACACAGACACGCTCATACGGTTTGGTTAAAGCGGGGCTTTATATGTTTGCTGGTAGCTTACGCTATCTAGTCATACTGATTCAAGCATCCGTGCGGCGCCTTTCATTTGGCGCTTCCTTGAACGCCGCACCACACAGCCTATAGAAGCAAATGCAGTAAAACCAGGAATCAGCGAAGTTTCAAACAAAGGCTTTCGCCTTATCTAACTTTAGTGGTCCAAAGTACCACACAAATTATATTCCTGCCATAATGTGCTTGACAGAAGGAGTGGCTACAGCTTGTGAACTTCGCTGTCAGAGTTGATAAAATCGTTAACAGTCACTTCGAGCGGGACGGCACTCAGAAAATTAGACAAATTACGGAATGCCTCATGCAAGCATCTGTAATCATCTGAGGCTTACGGACATTCGTCTACGTCCACTGCAAGGTCTGCCTTGCAGAAACAATTGGCCCCTGTACTCTGCTGCACATCATTTTACACGCCACGTCAGACCTTCGCAAACCACATATGAAATTGGGAGGGGCATTTACAAATGTGCAGCGGGAAGGGGCATCTACAAATGTGCAGTGATGTGTTGCCTTAATTGGTTGTAAACGGTTGCCAGAAGCATCTAAAAAAAAAATTATTGTAAATGATAGGGTTCACACAGAGCTATTCAATTTACTTGAAACTCACAAAGACCACTGCTATGACTTTGTTGCATTAGAAAATAACCATAAGTATTGTTTCAGGGTCCCTTTAATTGTATAATTTAAATGCAATGCTCACAAAGGAAAAAATTATGACTGAGAAAGTCTGAGTGATTTGCACGTAAAATAAAAAAATTAATTGCATTCAATAAGATATAAGAAAAAAAAAAGCCTTTTTTTTTTTTACAATTTCTTCTAACCACTTCAGAAATGAGTATGTTCAAAGTTGCAGAACTGTTCAGGACAATGTTTCTGGGCAGTAAAGAACAAAATTTCAATGGTCCCGCAAAGTGTTTTGGGCTCCTACATTGGTGCGATGCTAAGAACTTCGGGCTGTTCGGGACAAAACTCGATCCACAATATTTCTGGTAAGAACAAAACACTCAGAATATGCCCAGTACCTTCAGAGAAACTCTCAGAGCCTCAAATCTTTTTGGAAACAGTCCCATCAGCAGTCCCGTCTTTTTGAACTAACGCTGAAGAAATGGATGTCATATTTTCACACAAAGCCGACACTTGCATCAAGTGACAGTGGTCGCAGAAACAAAGCTGCTGATCTGCCCGGTCGATGCAAGAAGAGGTAGCTACCTTGAACGGCATGTTTTTCCCAATCGCTCCGCATTGACAAGTTTTTCAGGAAGTTTGAAAGAAAAGTAAAATCTCCCCAATGAAAAAACATGAAGCTGAAACTGAAATACAGTTTTTTTGCAGCATAGTGGATGGCACTAAATATATATATAAAAAAAAGCAAAGAAGGCTGCGATTGCTTTACAAGCCTTTCTGCGCCATTGGTCAAATTCATCGATTTGAACAGGCATGGTAAAGTTAGAAGGTGACATGGAAATTAGGTGTGCTTTCCTATACCATGGCAAATAATTTCTAGGAGCCGAATTATGTTTCTTTGTGCCCAAAAATCAGTACCTTGCAGGCATTTCAACAAGGTAGATATATATGGGTTGAGTGATTATCCCATATAATCGTACGATCAGGCAGGGACTTACTCAATATCAGTGAATTTGGGGTAGAGTTCACTTTCGTATCCGAAGCGTTTCTTGAAAAACTCTCTTACACAGTTGACATCACGATCAAAGTACCTGAAACAGCAGAAAAACAATCACAGAAGAGTGTTAATAAGAAATCAATGCAGAACCAGCAACACTGGCTGGTAGGCCAGACAAACTAAAAGCCTGTTTTCAGGTGCTAAACTGCAGTACACTCTACATACAGTACATTACACTTTTTAAAAACACATACTGAAACAAAAGTTTTAAATATAAGACTCTTATGAATTCAAACTTCAAGGCACCAGAGAGTTTTATTTGAATTAACAGGAGGACACAATAAGGGGACCAGGAAATGCCATTGATCGAGGTAAGTAAAGCAGACGAGGAGTAAGTATTCCATCGCTCGTTACTCCGATGCAAGATGGTTAATTAAAAGATAGAGTACAGACAATTAAAAATTATGCCCCTCCTCTCCGCTTCAACTCATACGCTCTGAGGCAGTAGAAAAAAATTGCTTGGCAACTCCACCCCGCCCATAAATCAGTGGTTGACGCTTGGTTTGCCGATTTCCGGTTGACGGGCCCATTTTCCCCAAGCATGGCTTTTCTTCCGCCCATGCATTCTTCATTTACTGCTTTTCTCTTTGCTCTCATGTAAGTTGTTTGCAATAATGAACCCAGTTCATAGCACAGTAATAGCATTCATCATGAGTGGACATGAAAGATATGGCAAATGAGATGAGTTTGGAGCTAACGACAGAAAGGCTGAAGAGTAAAAAATCGGAACCATGGGTGCAAAGGCATTGACTTTGCCCAAGCAGGCCCGAACACTCATGCAGACTACTTCTGCAGCTACTAAAGGTGCACTCATGATGCCGTGGTCATTCCCACTGATGCAAATGGCAACCTCGGGCAGCCTGTTGCTCAACATGACATCATGACAGTAATGGCACATACCAAGTACTAGTAGAATATTTCCAAAAACCCGAACTATGCACTCGCCAATCAACCTATGAATTTAAGAAAGAAAAAATATGGTTTTTAAAAGTCCGGACCATGAAAGAGAAATAACCAGAAAAATAAGATTAGGATGGAGCGCATTTGGCAAGTGCTCGCAGATCACGACTAGCAGCTTATCGGTATAGCTATAGTACAGCTGCATCTTACCTGTATTCACCTATGGGGCTGGAAAGTGAAGGCTCACGAAAAGGGTTCTACTTAAGCTGAGGACAACACGAGAGCTATGAAAAAGAAAATCTAGGTGTAACATTAAAAGATAGGAAGTATGCAGAGTGGGTCAGAGAAATAAATCAATTTAATGACATTCTAGTGGAAATCAAGAAGAAAAAATGGGCATGGGCAGGACATGTAGTACGAAGAGAGAATAACTGATGGTCATTTAGGGTAACTGGATTCCAAAGGAAGGAAAGTGTAGCAGGGGGCCACAGAAAGTTAGGTGGGCAGATGAGATTAAGAAGTTCGCAGGGGTCAAGTGGATGCAGCTAGCACAGGACAGGAGGAGGACAGATTAATTAGACGAATATGGGAGAGCCTTTAGCCCTGAAATGGGTACGGTCCGGCTAATTATGATGATGATGATGAATAATTGCTGGCTCCGTTGCAACGAGTTATCATCAGCCTGACCACACCCATTGCAGAGCAAAGGCCTCTCCCATAACTATCCAATTAACCCGAAGTATTACTTGGGGCAAATTCTCCAACGCATTCGTTTCAAACATTGAACCACTTCCTCAACTATCTTTCCACCCATTTTCTGGTCCCTTTAATATGGGCTTTAGTTCATTCTTCATCAGATGCTAATGGCAGACTGATATTCATACATGTCTTCCTTCATATCGAATGGAAACACATCTTCCAACAGCAAGTACTGCAAAAACTAAAAATTATATGCATTCATTTAACAAAAAAAAAAAAAATCTGACATGAAGCTAAACGTACCACTGTGCATTGGGATGAGATGTGGACACCATCTGAGGAAAATCGATCAGCGTTGGCTTGTCTTCACTGCTGAGCATTAGGTTGAATTCATTGAAGTCTCCGTGTATGAGACCACAGTTGCCCAGCCTCACAAGCAGGTCCATGAGCTGATCATACAGCTGTGCAGGGTCGTCCAAGTCATGAACTTGGCACCTGTAAGAGCGATCATCTTAGGAAAGCATAAACTGCCAAAGCAGACTTCTAGCCCAAAACATATGCAGCAAGTTTCAATTGAGGCACATTTCCATCAACAGCCAGGAACAGGGTTCTTCTCCCCACGGTGGGCGTGGAAACAGAACATACCAGCAAGAAAAAGTAGCCAGGAAGAGTGTGAAAACAAAACAGGTACATCGTCGCCTGACATTTTTATTCTGTTTTCTTACTTCTGGCACAAGCAGCATCCTCCTCAAGAATCTCCAAAGGAGGGGTGATGTTAGTGGTCGCTTACCAAAGGGCAAGGCCTAAGGCACTGGTAGCAAAACACAATAAGGCAGGTGAGAAAATTTGTGTTGCCATCCTTTTCCTAAGTTGAACCCCTTTATAAGGGACATGCACTAGTGAGCAGTTTTTGTCTCTTATATGAGAGGTCCCTTATTAAGCAGGGTACCATGTTTACATTTTGTAACCAGACCCTATTTCGGCGCAGGCATCCTCCAGCTAAAATACGCAAAAAAGAAGGGTACATCATGGCCCAAAAGCGTTACTATAGCTTTCATTTACATATTGCATTTGCTTGGTGGACCACAAAACTGACTACACCACACAACTTTCTTATATTTATTTACTGCTAAGATAGTTGTAAATCTTGGTCTGCTTTATAGCTGCATTTGCGCTGTTCAACACAGCCTCTCCTAGCTTGAAAATCAAGCCAAGAACCTCATGGTCGATGTACCAAAGCTGTATATGTTGGCAAACCACGCTTGCAACGATTGGAAAGTGTGATCGTGATGTTACATGACACCGCAACTAGCAATTTTCAACTAAACTATGGGTCTCGTAACCCTACAAGAATTCAAGTAAAAAAAAGCACCATGAAATCGTAAAAGTAATTAGCTTATCACCGAGATGCTAGAAGCAGAAATATCCCTCAGAAATTTATGCTTATTTGACAATGGGTAACAGCGGCTGTGAGTAACAAGCCTGTGGATGTCATTACTCAGACAAAAAAAAAAAAAAAAAAAGTGCAAACGAGGCATTTCTGAATGAAGTTAAAACTGTTTAAATAGCAAACAGAGCAGTTTATTTGTCCTCGCCAGAGCAGAACTACTTCTGTTTTTATGTCATTTGTTTCGGTCTTGGCTTGGCTATGTTTCGCTTTCTAGGCACAATGCTTTGTTTATGTCAGCAGCATCAGCTGAGCCCTTTGCATTTACCAGATAGATTTGTCAGCCACACTCAAATGCAACGTAATAGACAATTTTCACTACATTCTTCAGTCTAGTGGACGCAACACCTACAGTAATTCGTGATGGGAAGCTCCCCTAATTGGAGAATCCAAAGCACTCTCCTAATATTATTGGCATGAAGATTGGCAATAATCTATTCCAGTACAAGTCTGCAGTTGTTTTAGAACTTTTGGTTACAAGAAACACAGTTTTTGTGTCATTCGAGTGTCTCTTGTAATGAGGCTTTACTGCAATTCTTTTCATTCATACCATTCTTACATTAGCATAAGTAAATTAATGTTAACTTGAGATAACTGTGCAAAAATTATTGGGACCACTTAAGGAGTTTAGTGGGATTAATAAGGGGCTTTGAAGAGAGGGGAACTTGATGATGTCGCAGGCTGGCACAAGCCCCTGCCTCGCCTCCATGACCGAGAGGCGAGGGGCAAGACGTCAGGTCCCAGTCACACCATCTTGGTTTAATTAGCTTTTCTGCCTTACTGCCTTGCTCGCTTTTGCGGACGGCAACCCTAATAGAGGGAAATTTCGTGTGGCCCAATAAAGGCTCCCTGACACTTTGATGGTGGTTGGTGTCCCCTCGCTACCCAGACAAGCCTACCTTTTATGCCAGAAAAGGGACAAACAGTGAAGCAGTGCAGGCTCCTGATAACACATTTCAAAAGCGACCATTGTTTTCTACTTGATAAACTAAGTACTTACAATGGATGTCCATTGATGAGTTCCATGAGGATGCAATGGCGATTGAATCCTACTGGAACAGGTACTGGGAACCCCCTGTCATGTAGGGCCTGAAAAATTATAATACATTAAACATGTGGCCTTTTGGTCGGCTAAGTGTGAATAAAAAATTAGCACAAAAGCAACCTACAGCTAATTAAGATGATTTTTATTAGAGGAAAGGCAGATTAAAAAAGCTGACGTCTCCAGAAGGCTGCAAAATTAGTCCTCACCTTCATGAAGGCAAATTCTTTCACAGCAGCCAATCGTGAGAGGTAGATCCATGATGCCTTGTTCCGGTGTTTGTGATAATCTCTTTTTTCTTTCAATTTTCGGAAGCACACCCGCCCCAACCTGCACATGTTGCATGGCAAAACAACAGAGCGGTGACAAACTGAAATAAAGTTTACAAAGCAATGCGGTGTGAAGCCAATAAAATCAATCACAGAAATTCCACCTAAGTATAGGGACTAAAATAAAAAGTTAGGAGGACACCTAAACGTCACCTTTAATATTATGATGCCACAGCATTAATGGCTCTTGTCTACAGCTCCCTTGTGGATCCTAGTTCATGTATGTGCCCTTCGCTACTTGCCTAATCACTAATTTCTCTATTTCTGCCTCCAATTTCTTCATTTGTGCCTCCATTATCTCACATACACCACCCTATTATAAGAAAGACCGCACAACATAGACATCAAGCCCCAATTTAAGTAAGCTGTATGAACGTGCCTGTATGGCATATGAGCAGTGTGCCTTACACAACATACAAGGGTCCTGGTGAGTACTGACTTTTCAATTTCAAAGGGGAAGCCTGAGCTGGCAGCTCCTGCCACCTCGTGGTCTAGTGACATCACACAACCTGCCAACCAACCAATGAATGGCCATGTTGCCTGCCAACTACCAAATGCCTGAGTCATGCCAGTGACTTTTTATTGCGTTAGCAATACTGTGCCAGGTTTCAGCCCGTCGCGTAGTCCCGGCCATGTTTGACCTTGAGCTGCAGCCGAGCCGAATACGACTTTAACCAAGCCGTATGAACATGCCTTAGTGGCTTATAGGGGTAACATGAATGCCAGGGTCCTGGCAGGCTGATTCTGACATAACCATCCCATGTGAAACGAGAGACCTAAGTTGGCAGCCCATGCTAGCCCACAATAAAGTCCCGCTTTAACCAAGCCGTATGAACATGCCTTAGTGGCCTATAGGGGTAATGTAATTGCCAGGGTCCTGGCAGGCTGATTCTGACATAACCGTCCCATGTTAAACAAGAGACCCAAGTATCGCTAATGCAATCCTCTTTTGGCATGCACACAAACAACAAATGCCGTTGCATTCAGCACTGGCAATGACACTAAACAATGAGTTTACATTACAAGTGCAGGAAGTAATCCTCCAGATGTAAGCATACTTGCCAACCTGAAGATTCGAATTGTTAAAATCCAACACATGAAGAAGGGATTTATCACTTTTATTTTTGGAAAACCATTGCAAAATAAATTTTGAACCAAGGATTTTAGATCACACTTGAATTTCACCTATAGTTGCAAAAGCATGAGAAAGGTTGTCACTACTGCCATCTTGCCTATTTTGGAAACTTATTCATGTAAGTTAGCTCGAACCGAATTCCAGTCTTATGCCCTTTTACTATCAGCAAATCAAAACCTGGTGCTTTTCATCACATGAGTTGAATGTGGACGCCCATGTGGACATCGCCTCAATGCACGTGACAGTTCACATCACGGGTGCGTACAGAGCATAAATAGAGCTTGTCCCCAAACAATGATTTAGAATTTTATGGTTTCAAAAACACTTATTGGCATGACTGTGAGTGCACCATTTCACTGCAAAGCCACCCCAGCTGGTCACATATAAAAGGAAGTAAGGCCAACACAAAAACTCGGCCCATGAAGAAAGTGTACCAAGTGACATGCACGGTGACAGGAATAGAATACCAATATGTTTACAGTATTGGGGAGACAGTTATCGGGTTTTGCATACAAAATCACGCTACTCTCATTACCCCAGATAGATGATAGAAATTACCATGGCATTGTAGCCACTGATCCTATGTACGATACAAATTCTCCTTTCATGAAGTGCGATATGCCACCAGCAATATAGTTTTATTAGAAATTCTAATTCTTTTAAAGTTGAGGCAAGTTTCACAAAGTCGCAAAATGAGTCCAAATTCATACATTTCGCAGAAAATTTGTAAGAGTTGGCAAGCATGTGTATAATACTTCTGCAGTCTAATAGTTCCTTTAATAGCAGCCTTTAACTTGGCTAAAAGGCAACAATTTCTAAAAAAATATTAAGGCATTTGCACACTTACGCAACCATAGAGGAATAAAATTCAGGTGGAAGACAACCATTAATACTACTTGAGAAACATACATTTCTTTTTATCCTTATTTCTTTTCTTTCTGCAGAAAGGGGCAGCCGAGACAAAAGGCTGAAAAGCCTGACGAGGCCTCGGCACCCAAGCACAGTTTGACAGTACAGTGAATTAATATATTATCAATCTAAGCACACACAACCTAACACAAATATTAAAAACATATGCCACAATAGCATTTTTTCCACCCATATTTCCTATCATGCATCAGTAACACTAATCATGCCCTTTAACATGTTTAGATATTCTTATTGACTTGGTTATGTGCTTTATTCTTCCCGAGCTACTGAAAACACTGGCATAAGAAAATGATGCCGAAATTACTTGCCGGCTGATCTTGAGCACCAGGTCCCTTCCTTCTTCATCTGAGGCCACATAGATGTCTGAAAACAGCAGTTCCCTTAGGTTACAACTTCAAACCAGAGTTTCTTTTGAATATATAGACTTCCGAATGTTTGAGAAGTATGCTTTCATCGACCAAAGTGAGGGAATAAAACCAGCACAAAAATTCCCTTTGTTCGCACCACTATCAATGCCAAGTTGTTTCACCAGTAATCTTCAATATCTAGATAAAAGCAGGCACAAAAGTTAATAAAATAATACCATAGCATTCATGTGAAAACAACTATGCTCCACAAGACTACCGCTGCATTCATTGTTTATACTAAAATACAAACTGACCAAACTCACTGTGGGCACGATGTGCCCCAAAACTGTAGTGGAAGGATAAATCCTTTACTACCTTCAGCATTTTCTTGATAGGACTTGGAGTATGTTCAAAAATTGAGAAGTTTTCTTTGTGAAGGTGCTCATGGGCGGTAGGCATGCAAGTTTTCTTACTAGAAGTTACGCATAAAAGTTTGTGGCCGCCTTTTACAGGTTATAAGACTTTACTGAAGTGCTGGGTTGAGTCGGTCTGTAAGACTCATTTGAACGATAACAGAAAATATTTCTTGAAAATAATAAAAGAACTGGAAACTATTTCCTTTGGTCCATATTGCTAGTTTGTCTACTGTCAACTGCATTTATATCTCACGCACTGAAACATTGGAGTATGCACACTATCTGGAGATGGTCAGAGTAACTGGCACACAATAGAATTTGGGATTATTTTGGCTACGGCAGTCATTTTTGACAACAAAGAGTGAGTGCCTAAAATACAGTTATGAGGTATTCTCTTCTGAACGAGGTTCATCGAGATAGTACGGCTCTAAAGGGGGTCATGCAGGCAGGCTTATAGAACACATTCCAGTAGGAAATAGAAAGAAAAAGCACCCACCAGATTCTTTCCCCACGCCAATCTGGTTGCCAACAGAATGTACCAAGCCTTGAGAACACAAAGTCTTCAGCGCTAGGTAATCATACCCCGTGTTGGTCAGGCGGTAACCGTCGTCTGTCGAGGAACATAAAAAAGATTGATTAGAGAATGTATTGAGTAGAAAAAAAACAAAGAGGTAAAGAGACTGCGTATAATCACATAAACGCAGTTGGTATGCATGTGTTACTTACACCTCTTGCCCCGTTCGTAGGAGAGAAGTTTCTGTTTGCACAGCTCGCGAAGGTGCTTATGACATCCTCCGTGTTTGAGGTTAGCAATCGAAGCCACAAGTGCCCCCGGGACAAGTTCATGATTTTTCATGCCCATTTCAACCTGCAAAAATTCAAAATGATGCAAGAATTTAGAAGAACCTCCCACGTGCGTGACATGTCCATCGGTTTGTTTACTGCCTCTTTCATGTTTTTATTTCAAGAGTAGCTGCACCCAACTTACCACCAGCAAATGCTGCACCCTGACATTAGCGTTCAGTAGGAATAAGAAAAAAAACAACAAGAACAACAGAGGTCTGGAAGCAAAAGGACGAACTTTCTTACCGCAGTCAAGACTCTGAAGTCCTCGGATGACATGTAACGCAGCATGGTAAGATTGAGTTTTCCCATTATTGTTGCAGTTGACACGAGTCCCTGACACTACGTTTTATCTACTTATAGGTCCACGCAACTTAAAAAGACATACAGTGAAATTCGGAGATACAAAATTAAGAAGAAACCCGCACCCACACGCGTAGATATGCACAGCGCGTAAAACTGGGCATGTAAAGGATGGAGTCTTAGCTTGGATTGGACGAGGTATTGGATAGGGTGGATAAAGTGGCTTGAATAAAATTTCACCAAAACTTAATATCTGAAAATGCAAATAAATAGTTTCAAACAATTTTTTATTATTTAACAATGATGTAAATTTTTATACAACTTTTGAGTAAATAGATGTGAAGTTAGGAACTGAAACTACGTGCTTTCAAGAAGATAAGCCGGCGTCAAGCCGGCGTTGCGTAGAACATAAACAATTCTTACATGATGGTCACTACGAGACTCCGGTACTACTCATGGGTACTACTGTGCTAACTGTTGCTAACCACAGCTAGCGTTTGTACCAGAGCCGGTCGTGGTACCAACCTTGTGACCCTGTCCTTGCAGCGAGTTGCAACCAATTGGAAGTACCAAAATATGGAAGCTCCTTATATATCGTCATCATCTACGGCTTTAGGGCGCCCGTCTTCCGTTTCAGGATTGATAAATAGGCGCGTAGTTCTCAAGTCTCGTCCAGGCGTTGACGGCGTGCCGCAGCTCAGCAATTTTGCTACAGAGCAATGTGCCACCCCGAACGACTTTAATGACGGAGAGGTTCTTGTTCGCAGCGTTTTCCTCTCCATCGATCCTGCCCTACGATGCCGCATGAACGAGGCCACAGGCGTGCATTACCTGACACCTTGGCTGATTGGGCGCTGCGTCGAAGGTGTGGGCGGCGTTGGCGTGATAGAAAAATCTCACAGCCCGCTTCTTGCGAAGGGTGATGTTGTTTGCAGAGCCATGTCATGGCCTTGGCAGCTTTATTTCAAGACAACAGCGGACTCTCTGCAGAAACTGGACGTGGAAGAACTCGGTGGTGACGTCTCCGTTGTGCTGACGTGTCTTGGTCTCACAGGACTCACGGCTTTACTAGGGCTGCGCGAGAAAGGTGGCATCAAGCCGTCCACCAACCAGACCTGCGTTGTGTCTGCTGCTGCTGGCGCTTGCGGATCGCTGGCGGGCCAGATTGCCAAGCTGGAAGGCTGTAAGAAAGTCGTGGGCATATGCGGCACCGATGCCAAGTGCGACTTCGTGACCAAAACGCTGAAGTTCGACGCGGCTATTAATTATAAGACTGAAGACGTTGACAAAAAGTTAAAGGAAATTTGTCCGGAGGGCGTTCAGGTACGATGAATTTATCTGCCTTTTTTTCTTTTGTTTAGGATTTACCTGGTCGCCGTGCAAGCATATTGTGCACGCCCCCTCTCGACTCTCTCGTAGGATTGCAGTATCGTCGTGTCTAGAAGTAATTATTAAGTGCCTTATAAAGAAGTTATTCGGCCCCAGGGACCGTATCAGGGTACGATCACGCCACAAAAACTGCCGCAAATCTGTCACAAACGGTATGCACTGGCATCCACATGGCGCCCAACTATGCTGCCAGCCGCCATACTTCCAGTGCACGTTCAGAACGGCTCCGCTAGCATGCTAGCAAAGACGCCGTTGGCTGACTCGAAATATGGTAAGTGGCAGCAGCTCCTCCGTGAAATCTGAGAGTCGGAATTTGGATATATATATATATATATATATATATATATATATATATATATATATATATATATATATATATATATATATATATATATATATATATATATATATATATATATATATATATATATATATATATATATATATATATATATATATATATATATGTATATGTATATATATATTGGAGTGTTGGAGAAGTGCGTAGCCGATACTGGGTAGTCGTTTCATCCCTGTCGCATCATCCCGGCCGCGGCAGCCACTTTTCGATGGAGGCGAAAAGCAAGACGCCCATGTGCTGTGAGACGTCAGTGCACGTTAGAGAACCCCAGGTGGTCTAAATTTTCGGAGCCCTCCACTACGGCGTCTCTCATAGTCTGAGTCGCTTTGGGACGTTGGGACGTTAAACCCCACAGACCAATTAAACCAAACCTGACGCGTCCGTCTTTCGTGTTGGCATCTGTAAACACAAACAGTGCAGTGACCGTCATTAAACCGGTGAGTTGCCGAGCTAGGCAGCGAGCTTGAATTATCGCCTTGGCGCAAGCATAGATTCCCAGCATGTGTACAAGAAAAAATAAATAAATAAAAGGTAATCCAAAGTGGCCACGACACCACCGGAATAAACAAAGCGCATATGCCCGAATGACTCATTGCAAAATCTGATACATAACGAGGTCACATAATTTCATACGTAAAGCTTTAGGGAAAATTTAATTCTTCGCCTCTTCTGGATGCACTTCGTCAAAAATCTTCGCGGGTAATCCCGAGGCCAAACTCAGAAGCGTTATGTCTCGGTCACATATATGCAGAAGAGATTGAAATCAAAGGTTCTGCACCCGCCGTGGTGGCGCAGTGGTTAGGGCGTTCCTTAGTGTGCCCAAGAATGCGGGATCGAATCCCGGCCGCGGCGGCCGCTTTTCGATGGAGGCAAAAAGCAAGGCCGTGTGCTGTGCGTTGCAGTGTACGTTAAGAATACCAGATCGTCGAAATTTCCGGAGCCCTCCATTACGGTGTCCCTCAAAGCATAAGTCGCTCTGGGACATTCCGTGAATCCGGAAAGCCGCATGTGGTTCTTTGGTACTCTTGCATTGAAGACTTATCTGAGCAGGACCTTCGGTTTGGTTTATGGGGTGTTTGGTTTGGTTTGGTTAAACCCCACAAACCAAACCAAACACCCCATAAACCAAACCGAAGGTCCTGCTCAGATAAGTCTTCAATGCAAGAGTACCAAAGAACAACATGCGGCTTTCCGGATTCACGGAAGGGTTGTCCCCGTTTTCCGAGCTTTCATTCCGGAATAGAGAGAAAACGAATCCACGAACACCGTTCTTCGCTGCGCCCTTTTCGCATACCTCAGCTCGAGCAGTGCTAACCTGCTGAAGGCCTCATATGCATAGAGTAATATACGCCATATGGTCCGACGTAATGCGTGCGCGCGCGACGGACGTAGCGAGCGCGAGCCGGTCGGCCCAACGTCGCCGACGCCGACCGCGTCGGCTAGGCATCCCAACATTCTTTATGAGCGGCCGCGCGCGCGTTTCGGACACTGATTTGGAAAGGCTGCTAGAAAGCATTCGAGCGCATCCCTGCGTCTATGATACCAAACTGATTGACTACAGAGACGCAGAGAGAGAGAGAGAGAGATGCCTAGGATGCAATCCGTCAGCAGTGCGGCCATGGACACAGCTGTGAGCTCTTTGTTGCAGAGAGTAATGCGTCATGCCCGTTTTAATGCAGTGCTTGAGGAGGTGCAACGATGTTTCCCCTATCGCAGTACCTTCAGTGGGATAATACCAGAAACTGTGGAAGCTGCTTTCGGAATCGAAGGCCGTCGACTTTGCTACACGGAGCGGCAGCGCTTTCGTGTCAACCTTCCGAATCGCGAAATTGATAGAATTCTATAGAAACTCTGACCGAGCGAAAAATTTAGTGATCCTCATGACTGTGTAGCACTTCTGCAATGATGTAGACACTTAAATTAAGATTAGTTTTCAGTAAAATGTACACAGTTATCATCGCTCCGTCAGTAGCCGTCGTCGACGGGCTCTCGGACAAAAATGCAAGCCAGAATTTGAAGGAACCGCCATCTTAGGCCGTTCAAATAAAAGAAAAGAAAGAAATAATAGAAGCTTTTCAAATATGGGAAGCCGGAGAAAAGTTCGTAAGCACACCGTCAGTTATGCTAACAAGTCATGAGATAAAGTTAATAAAGGAGCGTAGGTGCGTGGCGATGTGACACTGTCTGTGCAATGCGATTGCCAGATTTATTTTATCAGAGGATGCGCGTGGGCTTTTGAAATGTAACCCTGTTATGAATAAACCATAGTTGACAGTGCTTCCTTGTGTGTCTGTGTATAGCGTAGCGCTCAAATTTCTTAAAACATGAATGTGGCACGCGAGCCAGCACGCGTCCGGGGCAGGACTGGGAAGAGTTTGTCTGCTACGTGCACCGCAAAAGCAGCGACGGCGTAGTTAGGCTTGGGAGCCATGACTGACAGGCTTGTGACCGTTTTTGTCCAGAAGCAGGTGGTACCAAGCACGACCTCCTCTGTAGAGGAGGTCGTGGTACCAAGTATGCATGGTTTAAAATCGTACGTCCCTGACAAACATGACGTGTTTTTATGCATGTTTTAATTTGTACTGTCTGTACTTATCAGGCACCACCATTTAAAAATTGATGGGTCTGACTGGCAGCAGTATTGGTGGAGTAGGACATATTAGAAAAACGAACACAGCAGCTGCTAATTATGAGCGGTGGTACGTGGCGTGTCGGCTGAACAGTAAACAGAAACAGCCTTCGTAAGCTGACCATACTAAACAAGCCAGAGGCATCAAAAGTTTTGAGCTTATTTTGGCAGATGGTTAGCTTTCTAGGTAACCAGAAACCTAGTGGACTACTTTCTGTCGCGGACTTGTGTGTGGTATCATTTCGGACTTGAATTTCGTTATCACTGTCTTCCATAGCGTTGCTGTATTAAGCTAGTAGCGAAAGCATTTGGCTTCTTTTAGACGTGTTTTTGCCATGCTGCTAATTCGGGAATTTATGCTTACAGGTGTACTTTGACAATGCTGGCGGCGCTGTCAGCGACGCTGTTATTCGAAATATGACTCAAGACTCGCACATTGTGCTGTGCGGCCAGATAGCTGCCTACAACAAAACTGCACAGTACCCACCACCTTTGGATGGACACATCCAGAAAATCATCGAGGACAGGCACATCACCCGTGACCGTTTTCTAGTGCTCCAGTATGAAGATAAGTTTGAAGAGTCTCTTGCCCAACTGAAGGCATGGCTGAAAGAAGGAAAACTGATTTTGCGGCATACTGTTGAAAGTGGCCTTGAAAACGCACCGCGAGCATTCGTCAACATGATGAATGGAGGAAATATTGGAAAACAACTGGTTATTGTCAGTGACATCTAATGGAAGTTTGTTATGACTAGTGATAACTCTTTAGCATGCAGCAAAACGTCCCTTTCATATTGGCTCACCTGGAACTGGTTTGGGAATATACCAGTATGGAGCAGAACATTTGCTGATGACCTCATGTAGTAATGCATTCAAGTACGGCTTTTGTCTCCACTGTTCGTTGTATACATTTGAGGGTCCAATTAAACTTTCACTGGTGCCTTCCTTTTCACTGCGGATCTCTTAGTACACGTGTTCAAGTAACAGCTTGCAGAACATTTTGCAAGTTTTGTAACATGCATGGGTTAAAATCTGAAAAACTAATTAATTTGCCTTAATTCTCTCTCGTCGCCTGGAATTTATTGCTATGTCAGGTACGCCGGTAGCAGCGTCAAACGAAACTCTAAAGTGAGTCCTTCAGGCAACCACGCTTGGCAACTATGCCGAGCGTTTTCGAACTGAGCCCGCCAAATCGAGAAACCGCCAACGGAAACCGCGCTGGGCTCCTCCTTTCCAGATAAACATTTCGAACGTCACTTCGAGCTCGCCGATTGCACAAGGTAAGCAGGTAACCTGAGCCACTCCAAAACACGCTGCTTGCTTCAGACACAACTCTGGGGCGCCGCGATAACAGGCGCAGAAAAGATAACGTATCCGGGGCCGAGTCCGGCACTGGCCGATGGGCGGATGACAAACGGCGTAGTGTCGTCAGCTGGAGCCGTAGTAGCTGCAAAAATTTAACACGTTCTTCTGGGCTTGAACAGTTGTTGATTGTACACAGTAATTAATAAGCCTCCTCTCGGAAACGAGATGACTGCCAGTGTGGCATGGACGAAAAGTTTCCTTTGTGCTGCTGTGTGTTTTGCGATTGCCGCCTGCACTTCGCCCGACTCGCCGAACGTGCAGCAGGTGAGTGCAGTAGCGCGCGTTTGCAAGCGACTGATACACACTGCAATCTCGGTCTTAACCTCGAGATGTGTTAAGGCCAACAATGTCTGCCGTACTGCTTTTAACGGAAAATCAAGAGTTCACCAATTCTTCCTGCAGGCCATAAAACTAGCGGTATAATTTTTTACCCTTCGTTAACGCTCAACAATGCCTGCTTGCGTATAACGAAAGCAGACGGGCTAGCGTACCAACTAAACGCTTGATACTTGTGTGAGTATACTTAAAATGTAGTCCTTGCATCTTGAGCATGCGTGTATGGTTTTCATTTGGGCAACAGTATCAGCACGGGGGATCGGGGATAAGTTATTTAGGTACGCTTCCGGCTTTCGTAGGAGTATATCCGTGGTGGATATAGTTACTTTGTGCATGGCGGCCGCATTTGGCCTGTCAAGGAAAAACTTCATCTTCACTTCGCCTCTATGCGGCAATTGTATTATCGTCCATGAGAGATGTTCCAGAAAAACTCACTATGCATGTGCATGATATATGTCATACCCATTGCGGTATGCGATAAGCTATCGCCGGCCGCGATAAGGTGGCTGTGGCGTTCTTATTCCCACTTCGGATTCAATAAGCACGAGTGTGACACGTGGGAAATGCTTTTTCTTTGAATGAAATGATCAAAACAGGTGCTCAAACACCCACGATGAGCAACATATTGATGAAACTACGCATTCGTTTTAATCACTGGAATGTCGATGTCGCTTATTTTCCAGAGAAGTCTAACATCTCTGCTGCCCCCTTTGCCATTATAAAAGAGACCTCAGAAGGTTTGACACAAGCGGAAATTTCTCAATCGGAACTATCATCAAAGCACCGACAGTTGCATGGGAAGTCCAAGGGAGATTGCTCAAAAACCGTTTATGTAGATATATTTTGCGAACACGGGCCGAAAATCACGCGCCAAAACAGCACGCAGCAACCTTGTCTATTTGTTGCAGCAAGCCTTGGCTGCTGATACACATTGCCTTTATTTTATGCGGCCGTTCGCTGTGCCCAGTGTTTCTCTGTTCTCTTCGCTAAACTTATCTTCATTGTCAGCTTTGACATATGGTCCGCCCACTCAGCGCCACAGGCAGGTCCAAAAAGGAAATGCATGTCCACCGTACAAAGGCCGCAAAAGATAACAACCTTGCTCGCCGTTTAGGCTTAACACGCATTTTGGTATGAAATGCTGTCATTTCTGCTTCACTTCTTTTTAACTGCTAACATCTCAGCTAAACCTGAACGCAGCGGGGTTCTACGAACCGCGAGGAGCCGGACAACCTTATCAGAAAATGCCACGTGTCAAAGTAGAACAATAGGCTAAGGCCAACATTATATGCTGTCATTTAGAATTTAATCGAAATAAATTTTAAGGCACGAGCTAATAGTAAAACCGTGAACACGTTGGATAAGGAAAAGAAACGAAACTGGTATAAATTGTTCATTCTCAAGGGAGCGAAACCATATATTCACGCACTCCTTCCGGGCATATTCCTCCGCTATCTTATCAGTCGCGGATCCCATAATTTCGTTCTTCCACTCGAACGCTTGGCGAACGTGTCACTTGCGCTTCATGGTGTATGCTGGAAATTCTTGACATGCCCAGACTCGCTCACAATGATCGGGACCTTTGAGAAGGTAACGATGCGAAAAACTCATGTCAAGCGAGAAAGAGGTAAAGGGAGAGCAAAGATGCTCATGACAGTATAGTTAAGAAGGAGGAGGAATAGGAGAAATGAGGTAGAGATACCTTTTATATGGACTGCATATAGATGTAGATGTAGTGGAAGTAGTTACGACATAGTGACCGATTAATGCAAAATCTTATGGGGCTATGCAAATGCTGCCGAGAAAATGCTGGATGAAGTCCTTTTTGGCGCACACCGTGTACAGAAAACCGGCCGCACTGACACAGTCTTTGTAAAGTAGCGAATGCTGTGAATCGCGTTCTATATACATAGAACTTTGCGTCGGGCGAGGGTGTCGCCGAAATTCCTCCTCTCTGGGCTGTCGGAAACCGGTTTCACTGCAGCTTCTACAGTGCTAGCGCGGGATGCACACGACAGTCCAGCGAACAATATGGCAGCGCGCAGGGCGTCCACAATGTATTGGTCTATTAGTATCTCAATTATTGCTATGCAAATCACATGTGTGTGTGTGTTTTTCATACACATTTATGCTTCCAGCGGTGTACAACTTGCAAGTGACCGCTGCTTGTGCTGGCAGCCTTTACTTTTTTCCACTCGATTCTCCTGTAATTTGCCCTACGGCCTGAGTTGAAATTCAAGGACTGAAAGGGCGACAGGAGATAATCATCTGGGGAGTAGCGGTACGAAAAATTACGATCATTAGTTCCTCAAAAGGAAAAGTATTCCAAGTGAAGGTGAAGATAGTAGAAACGAGACGCGTGCACCAAAACACTCGGGCGCTCAACACAGTCAAGATACTCTAATGGCTTGTATCAGACTTCTTTCTGTCCGTGAGATAAGCTAACAAAACATTTGCCCCACATAATGAAGCTGTATTACGCTAGGAAGTAAGTACATGTACATTCTCTATGACCTGTGTGCAGCCCTGGTGGAGATCGAAGGCAGTTTCTGTAGGACATGCAGGGTATTGTAAAGTTAAATCTATCACCACAAGGAAAATTTTTGACCAAGAGTGGACACAACTTAGGATAACAATATAGACAAGCGCACCGTTTCTTTCTACAGGTCCCGTCTGGTTTGAGTAAAATGTCTTCTTGCAGTGGTTGTTGAACAACTTCTCAACAGTCTTCGAAAGCTGCATACCAGTGTTCAAGGTTCCTGTGCAAGCTACAAGTACTTAGATGCTAAAAGAGCAGCCATTATTAACTTCGTAGCAAACACCATCTGCACTTAGTCTCCTCACAGAATGACTACGCATATCTCGCGAGGACTAAGTTTCGCAATTAGTCATTCTATATCCGTTCTTGGCTTGAAGTGCCCGCTCGCATATTCTGTGCATTAAAACTCCAGCTAATAATACTTTTTACTTGCGCTGTGTGGCTGTCTTTGTGTCATTTTGTTTTGACCTCCTGTGAGTTATCTGCTTCCGAGTTAACATGGCGCGTTTATTTGCAATTCCAGGAGTGCATACGAGCAGCCGTGCTTATAAATATAGGAGCTTTTCTCAACCGAGATGATTTTCCGTACATGCGATTTATTCAGTGTATATTTGAACAAGGTCAATGTACGGTAGTACGCCGAAAAATGTGTGTGTGTGTGTGTGTGTGTGTGTGTGTGTGTGTGTGTGTGTGTGTGTGTGTGTGTGTGTGTGTGTGTGTGTGTGTGTGTGTGTGTGTGTGTGTGTGTGTGTGTGTGTGTGTGTGTGTGTGTGTGTGTGTGTGTGTGTGTGTGTGTGTGTGTGTGTGTGATAGGATTGTGATAGGCGCAACCGGCTCCTATCACAATGGTTGATATTGTTACGGGGATGTATCTAATGTAATTTGCGCTGCGATGGGCGGACCTCGGCGCAAAGACTTCACGAGCCTTGCAGCATCCACTTTCTCAGCGTCGTCGTCTTTTAGACCACTTCGTAGTCCACGTGTTTCTCGGTCGTCATTGTTGTCTGTGAGCACACCACTTCGGTCACGCGTTTCCCGCTAACACTATCCCCCTCGGCAAAAGGCAACGCGTAGGTGAGCGGTGTGGAGGGGGAATGATACGGCTTGAGGCGGACCACATGTACGATTTCGGAAGTGGGTGTAGCGGACGGTGACTTTGGGCGGAGCGGTGCAATCTCATAGGTGACCTCGGTCACTGAGCGTAGTACACGATAAGGACCTGTGTATTGCTGCAGAAGTTTTTCACACAACCCCACACGACGGCACGGAAGCCAGAACAACACCAGAGATCTGGGAGGGTAGTGAAAGTCACGGTGGTGAGCGTCGTAGTGGCGTTTTTAAGCTTCCTGAGTGATGGAGAGCTTGTGACGAGACGAGTAATCTGGCGAGCAGCATCGGCTCGGGCGATGGTATCGCGGGCATAAGTTGTGACGGGGCCAGCGGCGGGAAGCAAAGTGTCGAAGGGCAGTAAGGGGTCTCTTCCAAAGAGAAGATAGAATGAAGGGTACCCAGCAGTGTCATGGCGCGAAGAGTTATATGCAAAGTGACAAATGGCAGATTAACTTGTCCCAATCGCGGTTACCGTCGGATACATACATGGCGAGCATGTCGGTGAGCGTGCGGTCAAGACGTTCCCTAAAGCCGTTCGTCTGAGGGGGATACGCCGTGGTGAACGTGTGTCGAACAGAGCAAGAACGAGGTATTTCGTCAACAACTCGGGAAAGGAAACAGCGGCCACGGTCGGTAAGTAGTTGACGGGGAGCACCATGGTGAAGTATGACATCGTGCAAAAAGGAAGTCAGCAACGTCAATGGCGCAGTTAGTTGGAATGGCGCGAGTGATCACGTACCGCGTGGCATAATCGGTGGCCACAGCGATCCATTCGTTTCCCGACGAGGACTCTGGGAAGGGCCCTGGGAGGTCAAGGCCAACACGAGAAAACGGCTCAGTCGGGATAGCAATCGGCTGCAGGTGTCCATGCAGGAGCAAGAACAGGGGGTTTCTTCCGGCGTTGACAGAGGTCGCAAGCGGCTACATAACGTTAAAGCCCCTCTACATAACGTTGGACGGAGCGAAACGCCGGCGCACGCGGTTGTATGTGCGTGAGAGGCCAAGATGACCAGCTGTAGGGGCGTCATGCTTTTGTTCGAGAACGGCAGATCGTACGTAGGTGTTGGGGAACGACCAGCAAGTGCTCAGCGCCGTCAGGTTGCATGTTGCGGCGGTACAGCGTGTTCCCATGAACGAAGAACTGGGCGAGGAAAGAGTCACGGCTGTCTGTGCGCAGGCGGTCGATGGGAGAACTGAGGGTTGAGACCAAGCGCGGTTCGTCGGCAGTATTTGCATAGCCACAAGTCGGATATAGAGAAAACACAGGAGTCCGACTCATTGTCCGTAGGGGAAGGGGGATCGACGGGATAACGAGACATACAGTCTGTATCCTGGTGGAGCCGACCGGATTTGTGTATAACGGAAAAGGTATACTCCTGAATGCGCAGTACCCAGCGGCCAAGGCCATCGGGTGTGACGAAAGCTGTCTTCTCGCGGTCTTTTTCGTCAACAGAGATTTGCCAGTAGCCGCTACAAAGGTCGATGAAGGAAAAGTAGCGGGCTCCATGTAAACAATCCAAGGCATCGTCTATTGGCGGAAGCGGGTAAACATCGTTCCTTGCAATCTTGTTCAGATGTCGATAGCCGACGCAAAAGCGCTAACTGTTGTCTTTCTTTCTAACGAGCACGACAAGGAGATCCCCAGGGCCTGTTCGAAGGTTCGATGATATCGTTCGCCACCATCTTGTCGACCTCCTGCTGGATGAATTGGTGCTCTGAAAGGGACACACGATAAGGCCTCCGATGTACAGGTCTTGCATCGCCGGTGTCAATGCGGTGAGTCACAACTGATGTTTGGCCCAGAGAACCGGCGGCAAAGTAAAAAATGTCGGTGAAGGGCAACAAGAGGTTGTGCAAGTCCTGAGCGTGCTCGTGGCTGAGGTCGGAGGCAATCATCGCGGAAATAGGGTCGGTAATTGGGGTGAGGAATACGGGTGCTTGAAGGACGTTTGAAGGTAGGCCAGGAGTGAGTGCACGGATGGTGAAGTCTGTGAGACAGGACAAAGTAGCAAGGGACATTCCTGCGGAAATAACTTGGGGCGACAGACTGAAGTTCAGGATAGGAAGGTAGGAGCTGTTCTGGGTAACGCGTACAATGAGGCGAGGAAGAACGACGTTGCGGTCGAGAAAGAACTCGGTAATAGGGCAAGCAACATAGTCACCACCAGGCACAGGCGGAAAAGGGAACAGAGATAGGTAAACAGCAGAGTCAGGGGGCAGGCGAGCGAATTCGGTGGAGCGAAGGCGCAGTGTAGATTGAGGATGTTCGGAGCAGACAGGTAGGTCAAAACGAAGAAGGGTCGATAAGGCAGAGTGGGCCGTTAAACACTCAAGACAGGATCACATTGTGAGGGCACTGGTTGAGGACGGTGAACAAAACAGGGATGTGATGACCGGCAAGGGTGACTCGGGCAGTGCACTGCCCAGTGACGGCAGCAGTACTGCCATCGGCAACACGAACGGTGGGCGAAGCGGGGGGGTCTGTACTTTCTTGAGGCGGCGGCAAAAGGATGAGTCATGATCGAGACTTGGGCGCCAGTGTCAATGAGGGCAGAGACAGGAACACCATCCACGAACAGGGAGAGGAGGTTAAAGGGTGAAGAAATGGGCAGTAGAGGATTTCCAGGTCGGGGTACCAATGCAGCGTCAGCTCCGGGAGCTGCATTCGCTGGTTTCCCACGAAGCGGTCGGCGGAGGACGATGAGGAACTGCGGCGAGGAAGATGTGAAAGGGAACGGCGGGCTGGCAGGGAAGGAGAGCGACTGGACACAGGCGGAGGCGAAGTGGTCTCGGTGCGAACGAGGCGAGAAACGGCGATGGCCGTAGTCGAAGTAGCGGTCAACCTAAGTGAAATGTCGAGGTGGTGCAGACCAGCAGCTGCGGCAGTGGCGAGAGATGTGGCCAGTACGAGAGCACGTGAAACAGATCGGCCGATCGTCAGGGGTGCGCCACTCATCAGGATTGCGATATCGGTAGCGTGGCGTGCAGGTGTTGTGGCACGTAGTGACCATGGGAGGGACGTGGCACGAACTCTGGTGCTCACGGTGCGGCTACAGATGACGCCCAAGTTGGCAACCTCTTGACGGATGACGGCTTGAATAAGATATATAGTCGCTAGGTTGCTGTTCGAGAAGGGTGGTCTGGATGCAGCAGGAGCGAGCGCTTCCAGTTCACGACGCACGATGCGAGTCACGTTGCCAGTGTTTGAAGGCAGATCCTCGCACGTGGATCTAGGGGCGTTGTTGGGGAGCCGGTCGAAGCGATGCCCAATGCGTCGGTGTTTGGCCTGCTCGAAACGTCGACAGACCTGCAGAACGGAGTCAACCGTAGAACAGTCCCGACAGAGTAGAAGATTAAAGGCATCGTCGGCTATGCCTTTGAGGATATGCCCCACCTTATCAGGTTCTGCCATGTCTTTATCAACCTTTCGGCGCAGGGCCAAAACGTCTTGGATATAGATGATATAAGGCTCGGTAGATGTCTGGGCCCGAGTGGCGAACTCCCTATTGGCGGTGAGTTGACGGCCAACAGGCTTTCCGAACAAGTCACGGAGTTTTTGTTTGCAAACATCCCAGGAGGAAATGTCTGCTTCGTGTGTTTCGAACCACACGCGTGCCGTGCCAGCGAGGTAGCAGATGATATTGGCCAGCATCAGCGTGGCGTCCCACCTGTTGTGTTGGCTAACATGCTCATAGAGCGAGAGCCAGTCCTTGACATCGACCTCATCTCTACCGCAGAATGGGCCAGGGTCACGGGGGTGGGCTACGACGACAGTTGGTTTTGTGAAGTAGATGGAGCCGAGTCGGTTGTCATCGTGACGGTTCTGAGGCGACGGCCGCTGTGGAGATCCAACGTCAGATCCCACGACCTCTACATGTGGCGGAGAAGCCAGAGGCATCGCTGATAGGAGAAGTCAGAGGGCAGTAAATATATGCAAAGGAAATAGCAGAACTTTTGCTTATAACTCTCAGCGCTTCAACCGGAGGTATTGTGAACATAAAGTTGACAGATTGTTTTAATAGTAACTGGTGATTATGAAAAAATACTGCCTCCCCCGTAATCGAGAGTAGATGAAAGTGCGAATGGTTACTGCCATAGCACCTTTTAGGGGCCGATCGCTTTAGCGATCGTCCCAGGCGGCCTCCCAATTTTCTATGCAATGGTTAGCAATTGTGAGGGAGTAGACAAAGAGAAGGGGTAACGTGGTACACCCAAACCATGTGGTTGAGCATTACCCGCTCACAACAGTGGGGGTAGTCAGGGGAATACAGGGAGGGTCATACCAGAGGTTTAGGAGAGACGGTGAAAGAAATGTATTAGTTTGTAGGTGGTAAGTTGCTGTCTCTTGGGTAGAAAGGGTGAGAGAAGAGGGTGGTAGGGCACAGCGAGACAGCCTGTAGTGTTCAAGCAGTTCTGTGTGTGTAAGGATCGGGGAGGCATACTTGTGATCCGAGACAGTGGAGGCTCGGGGAATGTTCGCGCGAGCGTGTCGATAGGCAGCTTCATTGCCGGGTATCGACTGGTGTCCCGGAATCCAGATCACACTATTTTTTTTTTCTTTTCGGAGGGTTAGCGAGAAGGATCCGAAGGCTAGTAGCACCAATGCGTCCGCCAAGATAGTTACGGCAGGCCGCGCGGGAATAAGAAGCAGATTGTTCGAGTTCTCCCCGAGTGTGCATTCAACACAGTGACGCATTTGATTTAGTGATGCAAAACTATGGGAAAATTCACTATCGCTACTATCGATAATACCGATATATCGATAATTATGCAGTTGTTGGCTAGCAATATTGCTGAAACATTTGCGATACCTGACTGGTTGTCTTATGAGGCTTTACCGTCCCAAAGTGACTCGGACTATATGAGGGACGCCGTAGTGGAAGGATTTCGACCACCTGGGGATATTTAGATGCACTGATATCACACAGTACACGGACGCATTACTTCTCGCCTCCATCGAAAAACGGCCGGCGCGGTCGGGATTAGATTCTGCATCCTTGGGTTCGGCAGTCGAGCGCCGTAACAAATGAGGAACAGAAAAAAGGTACTTTTATAAATTCAGTATAAGCCAGTATATTCAGTATAGGCCGTTGGAAGGGTTGACCTGCCGTAAAACCTGTATAGATCCTTTCGGCTTACAATTTGTACTGTGTTTTGAGCTGTTTTGCCTGCGTGCATCGCTGCGTTGTCTGCTAGATACCGTGTATGACCGCAGTGAGTGTGATAGTTGAATACGAGTGCCATCTTTCCTTTAATATAAGTTCAGTGGCTGATAATGACATATGTTGCACTGATTTGTGCTGCTGTTAGTGCTTTTGTTGTAATTGGTGTGTGATGTTTGGTGTGTGATGTAAGGAGGGCGAGAGAGGGGATTTCGTAATCGCTTGACATCGAAATAGCTATCTACAGCTGACTGTACGGGAAGACATCCGAACCGCGGGCTTTACTCGATTTGAACCTGACTACCAACGTGAGATCCGTATTGGCGAATCGGTCTGTCAAAAGTTTAGATCCCACGACGTTTCCTGCTAAGGCGTTTATTGGCGCTCCTTTGATCCTGGCTCGACAGCCTGAAGGTTTAGCGGATTAGTAAATTACTTGGTTTCTAATCGGCGTAAATTGCACTGTTCTGAATTACCTAATCCCTGGCCCGGGATTTTGATCTTGATGAGTGCAAGAGATTCAGTACTTATGGTAGCAGTACGCGCTGTTGTAGTGGTGCTGTAGTCTGTTGTGGTGTAACTCGTGAAAAATGGCAAATATTATAGGCTGTGCTTACAGTTAATGATGTGGGTGGAATTTGTCAGTTGCGAGGGAGGACAAACATTTACCAACTGTTTTGTACTCAAACTTGCCCCAGAATACTTAGACTTTGTCAAAATTCTAGAGTCCAGGGGACCTCCTTCTGAGCCGTGTAGGTGCTCTGATTTAGCATTCGTGGAGGTACTTCCCATTGTAGAGGGTAGGACAAAAAAATTTTTTGCCATCCAGAGGCTTTGAACACAGGAAAGTCAATACAAGCCGCACGAAGTTGCTCAAAAGCAGACCCCCTGGCTCTACGCTTTTGATAAAGTCTCTACATCACCTTACGTGAATAGTTGCTTGTTCAACTTCTTCAGGTGTAAATATAAGCATATTAATTAAGAGAAATATATAGGGTGTTCGGATTTTGTTGGTGACGCTAAGAATTGCATAGAGGTGTGGTGAAAGTTGAGATAAAATTTCAAGTTCTGGTGGGGCTGCCATGTCGGAGGCGTGATAAGAAAGAGGGTCTACATGGGCGTGGTGGTGGTGGTGAAAACGTTTATTAAAACTAGTTACATGAAGGTTGCTCTGGGGTCAGGATTAGTGCCCTTCCCCTCACAAACACTAGGTGGAGTCTCTAGTACGGGACCCCATGTGGCTTCCGCTGCCGCCATTGCACGTTTGACCAACACCTTTTGGGCTTTCAGGTCGGAGCAGGCGAGTGGGTCGCCTCCCAGTCTTCCCGGGTGGGGTTTAGGTTAGGTGCAAAGGCAGGGTTGGAGAGGCACGCCCACACCATGTGGAAGAGGTCCGAGGACATTTCCCCACAGTGCGGGCACTCCCCGGGTTCTATGAAAATCGCTGGCCGGCTGATGGTTGAGCCTGCTTGTTTCTTGTGATTCTTGCGTGGCCAGTGACCGACTTAATATGGTGACTGAGGGGAGGCAAGGGAATGTAGAGCTTCGTCTAGGTCTGTCGGAGGGGAGTTTCCGCTGGCGAGGCGCACATTGAGTAGCTGCCTCATCGTGCAGTACGTGAAGGTGTCCTTCTCATTCCGGATCGAGAAAAGCAAACTCCGGGGAATTGTTCTATTTTACATTTTTTCTGTAACATCATCATTCCCGCAGGGAAAGGTCACGGAGGTACCCGCCAAGAGTTCCACTAATGACCTCTCAAACGCCACCGAGTCCATCAACGACGCGGCCTGGTGCGTTGGCCACAGGCCGATCTTCAAGGCCAGCGCATCGTCGGACGCTGTGCAGGTGACCCTGGAGGAGCCGCCGCGCGAGGGCCAGTGGACTTGCGCGTGCGCCATCAACACACTCGTGGCGACTCGCATGAAGGAGATCGCCTGCTCGAGGGGAAACGCTGTGCGGATGTCGCCGTTCTGCCGCGGCGTCAGCGATGGAGCCACCGGCATCCACATCGGCCGCCTCACGACCGATACAAATTACACCGTGTGCGTGCGCTACCTCTGTTCTGGAGAGAACAGCAGTGAGGTTACCTGCCACGCAGCCACGACAGGTTAGTGGGCACTGACTTGATATAAAGAGTTGAGCTTCTACCGAAATACGGTTGACCTAAAGCATAGTGTTGATCTCTGTTCCTGTGCGGTGCCTTAGGCCTTTTTAGAATTCTTTTTTTTATGCTTTAACCAAAAGGTAACGCTTTTGGTTATTATAAATGCAGATTTTGTGCTTTGTTAGTTTTAGACTGGCTAAACAATGCGGGAACTCACATTAGGCTTGCAGTCTATTTGATTTTAGAGGAATGGTTTGTACGCCTGATCGTGGGTACTGTAATATATGACATGCAGAGGCCGCAGTGAGAAGTGAGCCGCAGTTCGCAGTGTTCGTCAGCGCGAACGCCTCCCAGAAATCGGCCAACGTGACGTGGACGACGACTGGTCCCGACAACGGCCATTTCAGCGTGACGCTGTGGAAGGTTCCCTTGCACCGTGCGGGAACGCACTTACCCATAGACACGGTCACGTCCAACGTGTCCTGGTGCGCCTTCACATCACTGGAGCCGTACACGCTGTACAAGGCCGAAGTGAGCGCCATTGGTTCCAGCTCGGTCATGGCCAATAACGCCACTGTCTTCAGAACCCTACCTGATGGTGAGCTCTTGTATAGCGTGTGTAACGTCTAACGACGAAAAACCGCCGCGGTTATGCTTTATCTGCAACGGCATATGTCGAAGAAGGCGTGGAACGGCCTCAGTTTCTACACCGCTATGACGTCATAATCTTCAGTCCCCACTTTTACCTTCTGACTGTATACCCTCTTCTAACCACCTTTCTTTTCCCCAGTGCTGTGTAGAATGCTAGGGACACGTACCCGGAGCCTATCTGATCTATATCTCCTCTTTCAAGAAGTGACCATCGCTGCATTGGGAAAGGCACTCTTGCGAAGCGCGCTTTCAGAAGGCTGTTTTCAGCGGTTGTTACACGCGGTAGCCACACGCACTTTTCGCAGCGACAACAGCTACTGATGTGCACCTTAACATCGGGCGACCGGGTATGCGGCACATAAAATCATGTATGTGCTTGTGTTGCGGAGCCCAGCATGGCAGATAAGTGCCCATGTCTGCGCCGAACGGAGTCAGCAACGCAACAGCTATGCCGTAATTTGTGATGGGGTAAGAAAAGGTGCAGCTGCAGTCACAGAGAAGAGACGCAGCTCGCCTTGAGGACACGAGGAGAGACGTTCGCTGGGCGCGAAGTAAGAATATAACTATAAGGAGATTAAACTATAGTTTGGTTTATGAGGTTTAACGTCCGAAAGCGACTTCGACTATTAGGACGTCGTAGT